>NC_084587.1:54574909-54772409 GCF_033807715.1 Cololabis saira
ATCTAGCTCGCTAATTGCAACAATAATAATAATAAATGTGGATGGCCTCGCGGAGGGTTTGTCCGGTAAACATTGCGCTGTAGACATGGAATAACTTCCAGGAGGATCAGCAGGTTGTCGCTTCTATCTTCTATGTTGTGCTTTCTTTGCCCGGCCGCTACAGGGGAATTCCTGAGTAGGGCACTCGGTGAAAAAGTGAGGCAAGAGATCCTTAGATTCCTCATTCCGGGATTAAAAATTGTTAAATGATGCGTTTCTAAAGAACAAATGTGGTCTACGAACAAGCAGAGAAACGTAGCCAAGAAAGAAGTGCCAAGTTAATTCAGATACGCGCAACAACGGTCTATATTGTGTGCGGTGACGGCGCTTGTCGCACTGATTGAGTTCACTTGTTCCCATGTGCATACCCCTTTTACACCAAGCTGGTTCCAGGGCTGGTGCTAGTGCTGGTGCTAGAGCTGGTTCGCGGTTGGTTCTAAGTAAGAACCGTTTGCTTTTACACAGCTGGTGCTGGCCAGGAGCTGGCCAGAGAGCCACGTCATCACGTCACCACTCCCCCTCGTTTTCATCCCCACCCTGATCAGGAAGCTGAGAGCCAAAAGCTGTTTTAATTTCATCTGTAGCACTGTTAATATGGCACTTTATTAAGTTTTAATATTTTTCAGGTAAAGTAACCCTTTAAGATCCCCAACCTGGGCTCAGTTTATCCAAATAACGCCTGTTAAGAAATTTGCTCTGAAAATTTCGGAATTTCTGGCTGACTGCGGGCTCCGGAGCTGATTTATGGTTCCGCGTTAAATCGACGCAGAGCCTACGGCGTAGGGTACGGCGTACGGCGCCCGTCGCCGCGTAACCTACGCCGTAGGCGATCGTCACACCATATGAGGAAGCCGACAGTTAAAAGCTGTTTTAATTCCTGCTGTAGCGCTGTTAATATGGTACTTTATTAAGTTTTAATATTTTTTTCAGGTAAAGTAACCCTTTAAGATCCCCAACCTGGGCTCAGTTTATCCAAATAAGGCCTGTTAACAAATTTGACTCGAAAGCCAGCAGCCCCGGGGGACAGCGGCTCCTCTCCTCTCCTCAGGAGCTCCGCCGTAGGCTCTGCGTTGGTGTAACGCGGCGGAACCAGAACGGCGGGCTGGGAGGCGTCCCCGCGGGCCGGGAATTTTTATGAAATAAATGGATGGAGCTGCGCTGCATCGGCGGGCTCCGCAGCCTCGCGTCCAAGCGTCCCGGGGCTGGAACGCTCCCCCGCGGGCTCGGACGCGAGGCTGCGCCGCTGCATCGGCGGCACGGAGCCCGCAGACGTTACTGTTGGTGGATTGTACCGTAGACCACTGCTGCTTCTGTTTTACATCCATTATTAAATAAATGGATGTAATAATAAAAGAGTCTGCTAACTTAACCACCGTCTTCAACGCTACGTTGTTTAAAAACGGCGCTCTTCCGGGTTTACTCTGCTCTGGTTGTTCAGTAACACCGTCCCCAGCCCCCAGCGTAACTGGTTCTTTGAGCTGGCCCAGCAGCTCAAAGGGGCTGGCGTAGCACCCGTTTTGAGAGCCAGGAGCCGGCGCTTAGGCTGTGTAAAACCAAAGAACTGGTGCTAACTCTGGCTCTAGCCCAGAACCAGCCCTGGAACCAGCTTGGTGTAAAAGGGTAGAGTATGGAAGTAAATGTGTATCACCAGGATTTGAATTTGAAAATGCTTCTGAAAATTGAATTTAGTAGGTTTGTATGCACTTTTTCAGTGTTAAAATATATTCAGAATACATTTTAATCTAAAAAAGTATTTCATTGTCATCATCTCAATAGGTGGAGAGCACCGTGATAAAGGGGCTACAGCAACCGGAGACACGACCATTATAAACAAACTTTAAATGTGTGTACACACAAGTTGTGTCATACAGTGTGTTGTGACAACACACTGTATGACTATTATAAATTACAGTCATTAGATTATTATCATTGTCATACAACTTTGTCATACAAATCCTGAGAGAAGAAAATATTTAAAAAAAATATAAAAATATATTTAAAAAAATATCCACTTACCCTGAGAAAAAGATAAAAGAGAAAAAGAGAAAATGATCAGAAATAACGCCACGAACATGCTGAAGTAAAACTTCTGAACAGATAGTGCAGTCTTGTATAGTAAGCACTGCTTCTGCTGTCCGTAGTTCCCCACGCTGCTGTGCAGAAGCCGGTGCGTTGATAACAGCGGAGGCTGGAGGAGAGCGGAGGCTGGAGCGTCTGAGAGCGGAGGCTGGAGCGTCTGAGAGCGGAGGCTGGAGCATCTGAGAGCGGAGGCTGGAGCGTCTGAGACATGGGTCTGAGAGCGGAGGCTGGAGCGTCTGAGAGCGGAGGCTGGAGCGTCTGACGTAATGCGGACGTGATGACGTAATGCGGAAGGGGAGATCTATCATAGCGGCACCCGGTCTCTGAAGAAAACTTCTTTTTTTCTGACTTTTTCTAATTAAAACTCAAACGCCATACGTCGATTATTAACCGGAATACTATAACCACGCACTGGAGGATTTAGAGGCTTACATCGATCACTATTACAACCGCTCCAACATGGACAACAACCCGCAGGACTCATCCGACCCATCCAACCCGAGCAAACGGAAAAAAACTTCATCCACAGACACAGACGATCTGCAACCCACTACAGAAATCGAGGTCAGTATACTGCAATCCATAAATAAAAAACTGGACTTACTGGTAACAATGCATGAGGAAATAAAAGAACTTCGGACAAGTCTAGATTACGCCCACAACCACATCCAGAAATTAGAGCAGTCAAATAACTCCCTTCAAACCTCCGTTAAAACACTTACTGAAAACATGGACTTGGTCACAAAATAAAACAAAAAAATGAAAGAAACCATACTGGACATTCAAACTAGAAGCATGCGCGACAATCTTATATTTTCTGGCATCCCCGAACACCCACGCGTAAACCTGGTGGTGGACAAACTCTACATCGAAGGACAGTTATACAGAGACTCCAAAACAACTCCATGGCTCTTCTGAAAACCCATAACCCGCTATTGACATTAACGTGAATTATAAACACCCCTGTACTGATGTTTTCCCCGAGGTAAAATACCATGCTCGTTTATACGTTTAAATGTTTATGTGTCTATGTTTATGGTTTGTGTGGTTTCTACCTCTCTTGCTCCCCTTACCCCTCCCCCTTTTATTTGTATCTTTTTTTTTTTGTTTTTTGTTTTTTTTTGTTTTTGTCACACACACACACACACACAGTCGTGAAAATTGACTCTATGGGGTCCAAGTTTTTTTTCACTAGAAAACTGCACCAGGCATATCAGCAGGCTGTATTCTATTGATTGCAATGCTCGTGCCTCTGGGGACCGGGTCTCGGTCCCCACAGGAAAAATTGGTCCCCAGCGCGTGAGTCATTTGTCAGGTCGAGGACCCCACCGGAATAGAAAAACAAGTGCACACACACACACACACACACACACACACACACACACACACACACACACACACACACACACATACACACGCATCTTTCGTGGTTTAGCTTTATCTTTCTTTTGACATTGAATATTTAATATCTCATGGCTCTACCGGTAAAAATAACCTCCTGGAATGTGAGAGGAATCAGCTCCCCTGCTAAGAGAACAAAATTATTAAACCAGCTGAATATATTGAAATCTGACATCTGCTTTTTACAGGAAACCCATTTTACAGAGGCAGAGTCTCGGAGACTTACAGCCAGGTGGATTGGCCAGACATACCACTCCACTTATAACTCAAAAAAAAGAGGTACTTCTATTATAATCAATAAAAATACCCCTTTCTCTCATACCTCAACATTGACTGACCCAGAGGGTCGTTATGTTATCATCACAGGAAAAATTGGAAAAGACACAATAACACTTGCAAATATTTATGGCCCTAATACAGACTCTCCCCCGTTCTTTCACTCTCTATTCTCAGCATTATCCAACTTCTCTGACCGTTCCTCATCAACCTCCATCAACAGATCTAACCAACCGTCATCCCTGCTTAAACAGTACATGTCAGATTATGGACTGATGGACATCTGGAGACAAAATAATCCTAGCAATAATGAATATTCATATTACTCACCTTATCATAAATCCTACTCCCGCATAGATTACTTTTTAGTCAACAATTCTATCACACACAAGATAACAGACCCAACCATCCATAGCATTATAATCTCTGACCATGCACCCATAAGTATTACTTTCCTAGCAGAACACCAACCTCACCCCCCCCCCCCAGATGGCGCTTCAACAACTCATTACTCAAAGACAAGGAATTTCTGGACTACTTTGAACAAGAATGGGCATCCTTCATCGAAATTAATAACACCCCTGGAATAACAGCATGCACATTATGGGAAACAGCAAAAACCGTCATGAGAGGTAAAATCATATCATACACTGCATACAAAAGGAAAGAAGAAACCAAAAAAGAACACAACCTACAGAGGGAGGTGAAGAGATTGGACCTTCTAGCCTCTCACACCCCCACCGACTCCGTTATGAAGGAACTCCTAAAGACCAAACACGAACTAAATAATATACTGAATAAGAAAACTGAAGAAACCCTGATCAAACTCCGACAACAACATTTTGAATTTGGAAATAAAACAAGCAAATTTCTAGCAAATCAACTTAAACAACAAATAGAAAAATCCATCATAACCTCAATTGTAGATACATCTGGTAATATAACTCACGACTTTTCCATAATTAATGACTCTTTCAGAACTTTTTACTCAAACCTCTATACTCCATCACAGAATACCCCACTTGCAGAAACTGAGACATTTCTGAGGAATGTCTCCCTCCCCAAACTAACCCAAACGCAATCAGAAAACCTAGACCGACCTCTCTCATTACAAGAAATCACCAAAGCCCTTCATCTCATGCCCAACAATAAATCACCCGGTCCAGATGGCTACACAGCAGAATATTATAGACAATTTTGGCCACTTCTCTCACCACTGTTCTTTACAATGATCTCTGAAATCCACCAAAATAAAACTATACCCCATCACATGAATACCGCCTATATTACACTCATACCAAAACCCAACAAAGACCATACCAGCTGCTCCAATTACCGACCCATATCATTAATCAATACAGACATAAAAATATTAAGTAAAGCTCTATCAGTTAGACTGGAATCTGTCATCTCATCACTAATACACATAGATCAAACCGGCTTCATTAAAGGGAGGCATTCCTCAGAAAACACTCGAAGGCTATTTAACATCATAAATTTCTATAAGAACAACACCTCTCCAAACAAAACACCATTCATCATAGCAACCCTGGATGCGGAAAAAGCTTTTGATAAAGTGGATTGGTCCTTTCTCTTCACCTCCCTTAATCACTTTGGATTTCAACCATACTTCACCAACTGGATTAAAACACTATACAATTCACCCACTGCATCTGTTATAACCAATGGAATCATATCAAAACCATTTCAATTACTTAGAGGAACGCGACAAGGATGCCCATTATCCCCATTATTATTCGCACTATTCATTGAACCACTGGCAGCTTCCATTAGACAATGCAATCATATTACAGGTATCCAATCAAAATCACACCACCATAAAATTACCTTATACGCTGATGACATTTTATTATACATCACAAAGCCCTCATCATCACTTCCATCAGTCCATAATCTGATCAGCAACTTCAGTCGGGTGTCTGGCTACTCCATCAACTGGACTAAATCCGAGATTCTGCCTATGGGCGGGTGGGATGCTGAGGCTGGGGACCCCCTTTTCGCTCGTACAGCAAAATCTATCAAGTACCTTGGAATACACATCTCCCCAAATCTAAATGAATTATTCAAACTCAACTATACCCCCCTATTACAAGAAATAAAAGACAACTTGGAAAGATGGAATAATCTACCACTATCCCTAATTGGCCGTATCTCAACAGTTAAAATGAACATCCTTCCAAAAATAAATTACCTTTTTTCAATGATTAATGTCACCCCACCCCTGGGCTGGTTCTCCTCTCTCAATAGCACAGTCACCAAATTCTACTGGAAAAACAATAAACCAAGAATTAAACTATCAACCTTACAAAAACATAAACAGCACGGAGGACTCGGAGCTCCAAACTTCCACTTCTATTTTTTATCACATCAACTACTGTATATCCGTCACTGGATAAATAACATTAACTCACCATGGCTAGAAATAGAAAGTAATTTAACTCAAGAGCTAAGCATCCAAAATCTCCCATTCATAGACAAATCCATAAAAACTCATCCATGCTACAAAAATAATAACTCTATCAGCACCACTCTTTCAGCCTGGTGGAAATCTAATGAAATTCTCCATTACAACTTCTCACCATCCCCTCATACCCCTCTTTGGAACAACCCTATGTTTTTAATCAATAAAAAGATTTTTGCATTTTCCCCCTGGATTGAGAGAGGAGTAACCAGCCTGGGACAGCTACTCAAGGATGGCCTGTTCGTGACCTTCGACCACATCCAAAAAGAACACAACATACCGGATCACTGCTACTTCCAATTTATTCAGTTAAAAGAAGCTATAAAGAAAAACATCAACATCAGAGAATTCAGTAACCACAGTCCCCCCTTATACACTAAGCTCAAATCACTCAAACCTCAGAAAACACTCTCTCAAGTTTACAAGATTCTAGCATTCAATGACACCACAATAGCAATTCCAATAGACAAATGGACAATAGATCTCAACAACATACCAACAGACACCAACTGGACAAACATATGCAATAACACTTTCTCCATGACATGCAACTCCAAAACCCAGTTAATTCAGTACAAAGTTTTACACAGAGCACACATTACCACACACAAACTCCACCGCATGGGTTTCAGCCAAAATAATACCTGTCCACTCTGCTCAACTTCCGTAGACAATTACATCCACGCCCTCTGGCACTGCCCACCCATCCATAACTTCTGGTCGGAGGTCATGAACAGGCTATCAGAGATGCTCGGCCTCAGCATCCCCATAAGCCCCATCATAGCATTACTTGGTGACCTATCCTCATTACATTTACCCAAACAACACACATCATTTCTGTTAATATCTTTAACTATCGCCAAGAAAACCATACTATTGAACTGGAAAGATAGAACAAAGATATCCATAACCCACTGGCTTAATCTTCTAACAGATCATTCAAACCTATAAAAACTCACTGCTATTTTGAAAAATAATATCTCATCCTATGAAAACACTTGGTCCCCCTTTCTACAATACATCCAGAGCTGATTCCTCTCACAAATACCTATTTCCTGTCCATTATGTTGTCACTTACAACTCTTACGTTATCATTATTTTTTATGATCATATTACTATAAGATCATATATTATATATAGTATTATTACATATTATGCCTGTCATATATTACTACTGTTACACTTTTATATCACCATATATTAAATATATTGTTATAGCTATTATATATTATTATTATTATTACTACATTATCATATTGTTATGACTATTACATTATTATTACAACCATGACTATGAATGTGATGATAACAATAACTGTTGCTGTCACTCTTGAAGAGTAAAAATATTAATATATACATATTGGTTATGATTAAGATCATGACTGTAATTATTATTACTACTGTTGTTGTTCTCATTGCCAACATTATCAGCCAACATCACAACCAAAGTTTCTCTTTTTTGTATATTACTATTATTATTATTATGATTTATTATTATTTTATTTTAATTTTTTTTTAATTTGAACAATAATCATGATAATGAAGTTATTATATCATAATTAGAGTAAAGGCGGGGGGCGGGGCCGGGCTTGACTGGCTGAAGGTAGAGGTGGGCGGGGGCTCCAGGCCTGGCTCTGTGGGGCCATGACGGGGCCCTGGCCGGTGGTCGGGGGCAGGTATGGGAGAACCCCATCTCTCTCACTCTCAAAAAAGGGGGGGAGGGAACAATTAAATAAATAAATAATTAAATAAAATAAATGAATAATGAAAAATTGGAAAGCTTCTCCTCAGCGGGCAGACCCCCTCCTCTGGGTCTGGGAGTTGCCCAGAGTAGGAGAAGCACAGGAGGTCGATCCACAACGGGCCGGCAGCCTCCTCTGGGTCGGGTTGCGGTCCAAGATGCGATCCCTCCTGACTCTAAATGACATCTAACAGAACTAACAAAATTAATCAGGAGGGGTAGTGGGGGAAAGGGAATAGGGGAAAATAAAAAAAAAAAAAAGAAAAAGAAAAGGGGGAAAAAAAAAATAAATAAATTAAAAAAAAAATATATATATATATATATATATATATATGTACTTATATATAGTAGGGGGGGGTTTCCTTTCACTGCCGTCCTACTTGCCTCCTGCTGGGGCTCCCGGTCGGGCAACTGAAGTCTGGTGGGGGCCTCCTGCTCGCTTCCCTGACACCCCGGTCTGACCTCACCCCTCATTGCAAAACATAAATGACCAATTCTAACTCTAATAATTATTACTGGCATTATCATGATATATTGTTTCATATTATTATATTAAAGTTATGAAATCTCTTGGCATGTTAAACTATAGTATTATATTGTAATATATAATAGTATGGTGATATAATTTGGTTATATGTTATAATATTTTATACAAAATATGTTATATTAGGATATTGCTATATTTATATGATATCATGCTACACCACTCTATATGAAAATTGTTTATTTGTTCACTTTCGAATCAATATTCTCAATTTATGTACCTATTTTCATCACCTTATTTACACTCAAACACGGCACGCACGCACACGCACGCACACACACACACACACACACACACACACACACACACACACACACACACACACACACACACACACACACACACACACACACACACACACACACACACACACACACACACACACATACACACACACACATACTGATGCTGTCTTTGGTCATCGTTTGCACTGTTTGTTAATAAAAAAAATAAAAAAATAAAAAAAAAATAAAAAAAAAAGATAACAGCGGGAACTGTTGTGATGGACATGCTTTTCCCCTTGGGTGTGTCTACCCTAATGCTTGAGTTCTGCGTCAAAACGACGCCGTGCCTACGGCGTGTGGTACGCGTCGACGCGGCGTACTGTACCGCGGCGAAATGGAGTGACGGAGAAGTCTGAAGGGTTCACGACGGTGGAGGGTCGGCGTCGATTTGACGCAGAACCACGCAGAATCTGCTTAAAACATGTCTGACGGTCTAGAAGCCGGTGCGTGGATAACAGCGGAAACTGTGTTTGTTCATAATTTATCGGACCTGATTTGAGTTTGCTGGCTAAGTCACAAGAAAACCTTCAGAGGAACGTATAATGACAGCGCTGTGAGGTTTGTGAAGTAGCTTCATTTTTATGAATGTTTATTTTATCTTTAATTGCAAAACAAACTGCTATTGAAACAATAAACACTACAGACATAAGAAGGCATTTTCTAGCAAAGGCTCATCCATGTCAAAAAAACGTTTTGAAGCCCAGAATGTTTAATGTGACAGAAACCTTTTAAAATAAATGGTGAAAGAGATTGATAGCACCATTTTGTCAGTGACAGGCTATTCAGGTTAGTGGTGTACAAGTGAATAACTATAGGAGTAAAAGTGATTTATTAATAAATACTGTGGAGTATTAGGTTTAGAAGGAGAAAGAGTGCAATTTCATACGTGTAGTTCAGCTCGATTGTTCCTCCAAGTCATAGGTAGGAAGCTGTGGTTTATTCACGTCTGAGTGACTTAAACATCTATCTGTCTGTCTTCACAGTTCCTCATCAGGGGTTTTCCTTCCATTCAAGTTTTTGGGGTTATTTGTTAAATTAAATTAAATAAAGGTATATAAAACATGAACATAAGCCCAAACAGCCCCAAAACAGTAGGGCAGCTTGGTTTGAAAAAAAATTAAATGTCTTATATGAAATGTTTGAGATGCATTTATTGATTTTGTTTTATTGTTCAAATTTTCTGATGAATATGATCAATTATTAACACAATTCTCTCTAGCAAAAGTAAAGCAATGTACAAGAAAGCAGAAAGTTGCAGTCTGTACCTTGAGACCCACGTAACCAATGTAGTTGTGAAAAGCATGTAGAGGGACGGGACCGTGGCTGTCCTGATCTGGAAGGGCCACAGAGTAATAGTTTAATCGCTCCACCATGTCAGGAAAACCAAAAAGAAATCAAGAAAAACGCCAGAAAACGTTGCATGTTGTGCGTTCACCAAAACTGCTCCTGGCTGGACAGGCCTCACCAAAACCTTTGGACTTGCATTGCAGGTGGACAAAGAATCCACTGTAGGGACTGCAACATCAACATTTAACATTATTGTTATTTCAACTTAAGACACTGAACTGACACTGAAACAGAGCACCATATCTTTATCCATCAATGTTCCCCACACACCTCGTCATTGCTGGTGAACAGGTGATGCTTTCAACCGGTGAACAAACGTGGATAATTCAAAAGTCTAAGACACAATAATGAGGTGTGTGAAGTGCATGGTGTAAAATGGCAATAACTTCACATGATGTCCACTTCAAATAAAGGATATAAGATGTAAAGCCATCATGGACATCAGCGTCCACTTAACTGTCCCTTGGGAAATGATGTTCTCTTTAAATATAACAGCGTTACCTCCAGTTTGACGCCAAGCTGAGCTCCGTGTCCACTTCCAATACCCTGACTCATAGATGGTTATACTGGGAGCTACATACCCTTTAAAATGTACTTTTACTGTTTATTATTGTCTGTTTCATGGAAATCAAAGCCCTGGGAACTCTTTCATCATACCTACGGATGGGTGTTGTGGAAATCTCTGGTCACCAAGAACAGCGAGACATCCAGGATAAGCAAAACACATTCATTTCTAATGCATGCAAAAGAAGAGTTGTCTCAGAGCGCTGAATGAGATTCTATAACCACAATATAAAGAGTTTAGATTACTCATCCCTCCACGCAAACCCAGTGGTAGGACATATCTTTAAATGGCTGAATTACATGAGTGACTAAGAGTGATTACGCAAGCATTTCACATAAGCAAATACAGCAATAATGTTCTTCATAGTTAATAAAACAAGTGGTTGCTACATTTCCCCCACAATGACAAACCCTCCAAACACTATACAACTGAAGATTTTTAAAACTGGAAATCTTAGTAGTTTAATCTCCTCCTGGGTAACTAGAGTGTACAGAGGATCAGGGCTCATGCAAATAGTAATAAGACATTTTCAGCAACAGTTACTAATGGGGAACTATATATATATATATATATATATATATATATATATATATATATATATATCTTAACTTGAATTATTCTGTGAAAACGTTTTATTAGCAGTATAATATACATACACACGCACGCACACACACACACACACATGCACAAAATGATTAAAAGTGGATTACAAGTTTTCACTGTATCGTAATCAATGTCAGGAAAGGCAACATTCACCAGCGTGGTGTGGACGGGGGGTGTGGGTTTGGAGGAGATGGTGCGTGACCGTGTGAGGGTCTTATGAGCACTTTCCTGGACACTCAAGGTCACAAAGTCAAAAGAGCAATCAGTCCATTAAACACTAAAAAAAAGCACCAATAAAATACAGTATAAACACACACAAAAAAACAACAATAAAACAATGAGAAGGAACGTGGTAGTACGGATACCAGGGATGCAACAGGTTCATCAGGAGAAGGCCTGTCTAAAAAGGGACGATTTTAACCGTGATTAACAAATGGCAGTAGAAGTGGCAATGCTGGACGTCACATGGAAGGGAATCCAAAGGTGGGGGAGCTGATGCTCCTGACCCGCTGGTGACCAGGCCTGCTGGCTGGAGGATGAGGGGGACGGAGGAAGAGGACCAGAGGAAGAGGACCAGAGGACCCGAGGAGGAGGACCAGAGGACCAGAGGCATCGGGTGGTTATTTTGATAGGGAGGCTTCAGAAAGATATGGAGGCACAAGATTGTTGAAGGCCTTGAAAGTGAGAAGGATCTTGTAGATGACGTGATGTTGGATGGGGAGCCAGCGAAGAGTAACAAAAGTCTGGTTCAGAAATGTAAATAACTCTTCCGAGTTGTTTCATCAAACACATTAACTAAATGATGTTCAGAAGATGTCAGTGTGGAGGTGAGTATAAATGTTTTGGGATATCCAGTAGTGGGAAACAGTAAGCTATACCTAGTTGACTTTAAACAGGATATTTTCATTTGATTATTGTATTAAAAAGCATTCAGTATATTTTTTACTGATTGTCTTGTAGAGCAGTGTCTCCCAACCTGGGGTCCCCCCCCCTGGGGGGGCGCCAGAGATCTCTGTCGGGGGCGCAAAACTTTGTCTGCTTTGAAATTATGCAGTTGTAAAAATGATATTTGCGAATGAATCATTCATAAGACATTGTTAGGAATAATTTATGAATGTCTTGAATATTTTTTGTGTTTTTTATACACTGGTGACAAACACAGGAAATTATTTCATTCCTTATTATTATATCATTACTCAACATTTAATCTACTCCGACAGGTTGTTAAAGGAAAAATGTTAAAAAAAAATGTTGGTCTCATATTAAAAGAGACATTTTTCAGAAATATTTTTATGTCCTTTTATGTCCTTTTATGTCCTTTTATGCATATTTTATACATTGGTGACATTGGAGAAAAACAAAGTCATATGTATACAGAGTAAACCAAAGAGAAATGTATCAAAAAAACATAATTAATGTTCATTTTTTCAATTAAAGACTATTTTGGTGCTAGTACGGGTCGGGGGGCCCGGCTGGTCTTAGACACAAGTAGGGGAAACAAGGGAAAAAGGTTGGGAACCCCTGGTGTAGGGCATGTGTGTTAGTGACGACAGCACTACCTAGTGTTTTCATTCTGTAATGAAACAAATATGAAGCTTCCATTCACCTAAAACTGCTGCACCTGAAGGAAACAAAATACTGAGTTGGTGGGTCACTGTCTCCACTGAACGGTTTGGCCCGGTTAGGTATGGTAGGGTTTAGAACGGTCCGGTCAGCTCAGGCCAGCGTTTCCACTGCTTACGGAGTGTAGACCAAATGCCTGGCGAAGCGTCATAGTAGTGCGACGAGAACAAAAGTGAAGCTGCCCTAGAAACGCTCCCGACAGCAGCAATGGAGGCCATACAGCAGCTCCTTTTAGTCATGCTTGGTCTTTGGTACTTCGTATGTACAACCATGTTGTTTGAGGAGAAACTTCTGGCTTGGGTCTTGAGTCGGGAGGAGAGGAACGGCGGCACAAGAAGGTGAGCTACTTCATGCTCAGGTTATCACTTTTATGATGTGGTTCTATGCATGTTAACTAACTTGTACAAAGTAGCCCCTGTACCCAACAGAACTATGACACGGGTAACTGATATATTGACTACACCGCAGCGCTTTAACGGAAAGCAGATGGTTGTTTCCATGGAAACTGTCTCCAGCTCTGTTTTCAACACTGCAGTCTTTTCGCTGCCAGTGTTCAGGAAAACATAAGATGCTTTAAGAAATGAAAACAAATAACTTAGGAAGTTTATTAAAAAAAAATGAAGATTGGAAGGATATACACAACTTAAGATAAATGTTGCACATGTATGTTCAATTACACATTTATTTATGTCACTAGCTTTTATACATGCTATCTGTCTGTGTAAAGTATATTATGTGGTATTATTGACTTGAAAGTGATATGGTGTACTCAGTTATCTTCACCATCTGTTTTTTTCTTTAGATGCTTCTCCTTTGGTTGAAGCATCACCGCCGAGTGCCAGCGAGTGGTGGAAGGTGACGGTCCCGGGATTCACGCACGCGCAGTGGGTGCACAGTGTCCGAATGTCCCAGGACGTCCAGTGATGAAGCAAAACACCAACTCCAGAGCCTATTTGCCCCTGACGAAAAGAGTTGCCATTGTGCTGTGGCGACTAGACAGTGAATACCAAAGCATTGGTCATCTTTTTGGTGAGAGTAAATGGTCAGTGTGCCGGTGGGTGCAGGACTTCTGTAAGGCTGTACGCACAATGTTAGTTCCTGAAGTTATTCGTTTTCCGGACCAGGAGAAGCCTAAAGACATGGCTGACTACTTAGAGAAGTGTTGGGGCCTTCCTCAGTGTGTTGGTGCTATTGATGGCTCACACGTACCAATAATAACGCCACAAAATACCACACTGACTACTTCAACACAAAAGGCTGGCATGCCATCATCCTCCAAGGAGTTGTAGATGGAGGACTATTCTGGAGTGTGCATGCAGGAAAGCCTTGGAGGTTGCACGACGCCCAGGTTCTGCGATTGTCCACATTGTGGGATTTGGTTGGGCAGGGAGGCCTGTACGCTGCGGGCACTAATGTCATTGGGGAAGGGGTGAATGTTGGTCATTATGTGCTGGGGGGACTCTGCCTACCCTTTACAGAACTGGCTCCTGAAACCATTTCCTGAGAGTGGCCGACTGACAGAACAAACCTACAACGAGAAAACATCTAAGGCCCAGGCTGTAGTAGAAAATGCATTTGCGAGACTTAAGGGCAGGTGTCTGCTGAAGAGGAAAGACAGTAACAACGAACTGGAGCCAAAGAGAAACGAAAGAGAAACGATTACAGGTCACCACAGAGCTTCAATCTGTACACCTAAAAAACACCAACCAGGCCAGAAACCTGGGTGTAGTGATGGATTCAGACCTGAATCTGGAAAAACACATTGAGGCAATAACAAAGTCAGCTTAGTACCAGCTTAAGAATATATCAATAAAGTCAGCTTAAGAATCTATCAAGGTTAAAAGATCTGATGTCTCAGCAGGACCTGGAGACACTAGTCCAGCATTCACCTTTAGTAGCTTGATTATTGTAACAGCATCTTTACAGTCCACCTTAAGTCAGACAACTGCAGCTCATCCAGAACTACCTCCAGTCCTCACTAGCACCACACAAAGCTGGCTACACACATGAGGTTTTGTCCTTTGGCGACACATACTGGCGATGCAGTGAAGTCCAGAATATGAGGAAACGTGACGTCAACAAGGTTTATGACCACACGTTAACACAACAGTCCCAACTTCACCAGATACGTTATGTGTGGAGCTGCAACAATCTCAACCACATGAACATATGAAGGTAGGAACCTGTCAATCACAATGGCAGCCTCGGTTCTGTTAAGAGGAACCTGCTGATGCAGGATCAGGAGTCTTCAGGGACCAGACTGATCTAGTCCAGGATGAAGAGCTGAACTGGTTTAGGATGAGGATCCTTCTGGATCACCGCCTCCGGTTCAGAACCTGAACCGGAGGCTGGAGCTGCTTACAGGTCAGACATCTTAGTCACCATGACAGGACAACTATTCCAGATCCAGATCTTAACATCCCATGAGTGTCTCCAGTTCACGGTTTGATTTATTTGTAAAGCTCTTTGAAATCACGTTGAATTGTGCCAGAGACAAACTTGCCTAAATATGTCAAATCCAGTCAAACTTGATTTTATAACACGCATTTAAAAATACACTAAAGTATTCTGACTCCAACAATGTTAAACTTCGGATAAAATCACGGTAAGAGCCGATGATAAAATCTTCATGTTCAGAGTCCAGGTTGCCATTGTGATTAACATACTCCCGCTTTCTGGAGCCAAAAAGGGAGATTTGTAAATAGAGTTTTAGCAGATAATGATAAACCCAACTTCCTGGAAAGGTCACTAAACACAGCCTGTCTGAGCTCAGGCTACAGCGACATCCAGTACTCGAGTTGTAAAAAAATAAATCAAGGGGGGATGGTGGATTTTATCATATGGAGACAGAATTTGTGCCGATTACAAATATATCACAAATAGCAGTGACCAAAACACCTGCAGAAATACTGCAGGAATGACATAGCAGCAGTTAAATGCAGCCTTCTGTAAGCTTTAAATATCCACTGGGCTTACATCAAATACATCAAAACACAACAATAAAAAACACTTTTCTGAACTTATCAATATGACTCTGTCCTTCACAGGATAAGTAACATGGATCACTGCAAAAACTCACAATCTTAACAAGAATATTTGTCTTATTTCTAGTTAAAATGTCACATTTTAGTAAAGAAAATCTCATTACACTTACAAGACTCAACAATTTTCACCTGGTTCAAGTAGATTTTGACTTGAAATAAGTAGAAAAATCTGCCAGTGGAACAAGATTTTTTTGCTTGTAATGAGAAGATAAATCCGGCCAGGACATTTGCCTGTCATTTCAGTTGAGACCTATAAACCGTCTACTGCTGTGGACACAAACTTAAACCAAATGTGTTACAGGCATCTGGCTGAGCACATTGGCATCACATAGACTCGGCTAGACAAATGCCGTCATGTGACACGACACTGATCCCACACAAAACCAAGGTTTTGGAACCATTTGCAAGTCTTTTCAAATCTCCCATTTTTAAGGCTGCTCACTGAAAAGGCAGTTTTCAACAACTAAACTGGATTTAATGTTAATGGCTTTACAATTTTAATTTGCTGGGGGTTTTTTTTTCCAGACAAGAATATTTGACTCGTGAAAGGAATCACCGAAAAATGTCAGGTATTTTAATAAAAAAGGTATTTTCTGACAAATCAGCAAATGAAATCGTACAGCTAAATAACTTTAACCACAGACAGCTGCTATGATGTCTTCCAGTCATGTTTCAGACCACAGCACTGAGACGCTCGGTCCAAAGTGTTAGTTAACGGTAACCCTTTCTGAATCTGAAATATCCTAGCAGATGAAGTGTTGCTTCGACGTAACGCTAAGATCTTTAACTCAGATAATGAAACTCGAATGGTCATACAAATGTTTTTGAAAGTCCTGGTTTAGCAATAGCAAAGTGAAATACAATCTACTTTATTTTTGAGTGAGTTTTTTTTTTAAAGAAAAACAAAAAGGAGCAAAACCAAATGAAATAAGTACTGTGCTGGCTGAAACTTTGGCACTACTGCGTAGGTGGTGACATGGGGTCATGGCCAGGTCCCAGCACCTGAACCAGCTGCCCAAGGACTCAGAGGAAGCCCTGGTTGCAGGTAGCAGCTGCTCCATCAGCCCTGGCTGCAGGGAGCAGCTGCTCCATCAGCCCTGGTTGCAGGGAGCAGCTGCTCCATCAGCCCTGGTTGCAGGGAGCAGCTGCTCCATCAGGTAGCAGCTGCTCCATCAGCCCTGGTTGCAGGGAGCAGCTGCTCCATCAGGTGGCGGGCAGAAGTGTCAAAAGTATTCAGATTCATTACTCAGGTAGAAGTATAGATACTAGAGTTTAAAAATACTCCTGTTGAAGTATCAACTCAAGTTTTTTACTCAAAAGTATAAAAGTACTGGTTTCAAAACTAAAAGTGTAAAAGTGAAAGTAATGTAAGGGGGAAAAAAGCCATTAAAGACAAAAGCCATTGAAAATGAATGTATCTTAGTATAATGCTAATATATTAAAGAACAATATATGTGTACTATTGAGCATTAACATGTGTTTCAGAGAGCAGCAGATATGATGACTAGTTGCCTATAAGTATTGTAATGGTGCAAAAAGTCAAACTTCATGTTCATGTTATCATTTATCCTAACCTTTATTGGAATGTACATCCAAGTTTAGTTGCAGGAATCTGAGGGAACGGATGTAAGAACAAAACTGGACAAGAACATCTGAAACAACCACAACCAAATTCACTCTATCCGGATGGAGCAATTTAACTGGATAGTTTTTTTTAAAGGTAAAAATGTAATAGAGTAACGAGGCTGTTTTTAAAATGTAAGGAGTAAAAAGTACAGATAATTGCGTGAAAATGTAAGGAGTAAAAGTAAAAAGTCGTCTGAAAAATAATTACTCCAGTGAAGTATAGATAACCAAAATTTCTACTTAAGTAAGGTAACAAAGTATTTGTACTTTGTTACTTGACACCTCTGGTGGTGGGTGATTTCTGCCTCCCAGGCTTCCTGAATCAGTGCTTGGAGCTGCCGCTCAGAGAGTTTCTCCATCTGCTCCATCCAGCTGCGACTGTCTCCTACCACCTGGAATAGACAAAAAATGCATAATAATGGGTTTTAAACAACAGTACAACAACTAGGTTAACTAACATGACAGTCATCAGATACTTTATTAATTCTCTGTTACACCAGCAACAGATTAACATAAATAAAGAACAGATATAACTACTAAGAAACTATGTGCAGGTGTGATTATAGATTTAATTATGCAAATAAAATACTACAGAGGGATTTCCAGTGTGTTCAGTTTAATGTGATCTCACAGTTAGGAAAATGCACAACTCCAACTTTCACTGATGTATACCAGTGTGTTGAGGGACCGTGCATCGGGTGTGACCTGTGGTCGGGTGGGTGTTGGAGACATGGCAGGGCTGCAGGTGCTGGAAGTGGACAGACCTTCCTCCATAAGGGAAGAGGCTTCACGGCACAGTCCCTCAGCTGTATCTGAAAACACACACATCACCAATAATACAGCATGTGATGTGGAGAGCAGAGGTGAAGCCGAGGCCAAGTGGAAGAGGTTCCTACCAACAGGGGCCGGGGTCGGTTCCAGAAGAGCCGTTTCGTTGAATGTTTAGAAAGTTTCCCGCTGGTTTCCCGCTAGTGACGTTTTCTCTCCGCCAATCAACGGATTGTGTCGCCGGTAGCTCCGCCCATTTTCCTATGGAGCCATTAACAACAACTGCCCAAAGTTGGTGCGGTACGGTTCGATTTAATGGGACCATTTTATAATGAAAACGCAGAAAATACCGTATCGTACCACTCAGTGGAAACGACCAATGGCCCTTTTCCATTACACAGTTTTAGCCGTACTGGACTGGTCTCCTTCATTTCCCACGGCAACTCAGTACCACCGATGTTGGCGGGTCGTCATAGCAACGCCACCCCAAACTCCGGGAGTTGTGCCTGCGGTTCGGCCGGTGGCTTGTGTCGGACCCGAGGTCAAAGTAAACGCTCCGAAAAGTGCCGGAGAGTTTGGAAAGCCTTACAGCAATATCCAGAAGATAAGATAAGTAGATGACGTATGAGGGCCAGCTAATGGTAGCGAATGCAAGTTTTCTACAGTCATTGTATTTAATAAGTTCCATGTAGGCTACAACATTGTAATAGCTGCAAGTTGTCATTATTAGCTCTGTGTTTCGGATGGCTCTCTTTTTGCAAAACTATGCTGCAAACCCTGCACCTGGGGTTCAGCAGCCTGCCAGCGGTGGGGCGTGTGTTCCTGCCTAAACGGAGCAGCAGTGGCTGCAGAGATTCAGGGAGTCTGAACACGTTCAGCTTCCTGGGCCACAAACTGCGTCCAGCCACGGAGCGACAAGACACGACTTTCCCTGAATGTGTTCTCCCCAAGAAAAGACTGATCACTGCATTTGATGCAGTACTTGTCTAGCCTATTCTTTTTAGCTTCCGCTTGTATGTACATGTACCTCTAGTGTATGATTTTCAACAATAAACTTCTACATTTTTCAGATGTTATCTCTTTTGTTTAAGTTTACTTTGTCAATGTTACCAAGATTTAGTGATGAATCAAATGTTAATTGTATATACACTTTTATATACATGTTTATGTACTCCAATCTTGCTCAGGGTCCTCTCTCTACCTAATAAAACAAGTCCTGATATCTTTCATATTCCGCAGCTTCATGGCCTAAAATGAGTAGGATGCTTGCAGGCACCCATTAGAAATATATGTACATGAAAAAAGAACCTTTGGTTGTGCCCTAATCCTCATACATACAATATTCCCTTTTTTATTATATATGTTCATGTTCATGTATTAGCTTAATACGTCTCAATACATAAATCAATGATGGGTTATTCTTCTAGGACTTCATTGTGACAAAGAAGACCAGACAAAAACCATTATAAATACAATATTCAGACTGCACTTCATAAAACGTATATTGGAATAGAAAGTTGATTTCTGCACAAGCCTAACAATGAAAAGTGCTCCAGCACGGTGGAGATGCGATGAGTGTAATCATCAAACTTGATTTCGTTAGGGCTTTTAAAACTGCCCTCAACTTTGGAAACCATCTTTACCAGGATAAGAAATGAATTCAGTCACTCATCAGATAATTTTACACAATTTCTTTGAATATTTACATCATATTTAATCATTTATAGTTATGATTTTATATATGAACAGACCTCACAAAGGTCTCCTTTTCTGCAAACATAATTGACATCAGCAGATGCTTCTTATCAATACTGAAAAGTTTGTCTTTCAACTCTACATCTCTCTCCAAACTCTTCAAGATTTGGACTATAAGTGTTGAGACAGAGACCAGTTAGCTTTCAGGGAAATAATTAGTCTATGGGTTCAGTTAACTTTCTTCCAACAATCTCAAGTTTGCTTGGTTGCTTGGTGCTTGGTTTACCATCAATAAGATTCAGAATATTGTAAATAAACATTACATTTTAAAAAACAAATGTCTAAATTTAGCCGATTTCAAGGGCTTCACATACCACTTCTGGCAGATCTAAGATTTCAACAGCATCATTGTGATGTCTCAATAAAGGAAAGGATTACAAACAGAATCATTCAAATCGTAAGTGTAGCCACAATCAAGACAAGTGAATCAGGTGTCCTTTCCTCCCACAATAGTAATATATTTATTTGAAATTTCAAATGAAAAAAAAAAACAAAAAAAACAACAGTTGATTAACATGAAAGGACCACAGGGTTGATGCTCGTCAGAGCGGCCAATGAGGAGCCAGATGTGACGGGTGACCCGGGTGTCAGGGTGAGTGCATCCAGTGAAGGAAGTGCAGGTCCATTAGTGGGTGTCGCTCACCAACATTCACCACTCACCTTCAACACATTTACCAACTGGATTTGTAGAAAACAGATGCCCTCAGCGCTTGTTGGTCAAATCAAACATCTTATAAGCAGCTCATTCTCCCTACGGTCAAAGGTCTGCTCTATCAAACTAGAGCTCACTGACTGGGACATCGTTATAAATCTGAATCATTCTCCTTTCCTATATTACAAACTTTTTACAGCATAAAAATAGATCAATAACTATGTTTACCATATTCCTTAGTGTAAATATACAATATTTATTGCATTTTCAAATAGACATGTTTATTTACTTTGTCATCATCTTCCCCTGGAAAAAGACCCAAAAAATTAAAAGCACTGGTACCAATGAGGGTGAGAGATTTTCATGTAAGGCATAAATCAGCAGAAGGCTGCATCACTGAAAACAGGACAATCGGACCTCCACCAGCATCTCTTCTCCTCTTTTTCTTCCAGGGTAGAGTCATTTCAATGTGATGTCATTAGTGTCTTAAAGTGAAGCTTAACGGTTCATTTAAAAAAAAAAAAAAAAAGAGAGAACAGAACCTCCATCTGTTTTTTTTAACAGTTATGTGGCACTTAAGTGTTCTTTGTTAGCTGCTACCATCTACAACCAAACTGCTCTTTGCATAGCAACGAAACAAAACAGCAACATTTCCATCTGACCAGTCAGTCCCCCTTTTAAAAATGACAAACAAAAACACCCACCAGCAGCAAAGGTAGAAGTAATAATAGCTTTTAGATCAATGTCCCTGGAAGATTTCTGTAGAAAAAGAAAAAGAAAAAGATCCCTTGTAAACTCCAAACTGCTCTGAAGAACTGAAGCAAAATCATCTCAACTTGGTCGAGTAAACGAACCATTTAGTGTTTTCACAGAGAAGCTCAGTCAGCCAGAGCAGTGATGCTGGCCACATCATTAAGTTTGTCAGAAATATCCTCTGAACATTCTTAGCTTTTTTTTTTCCTCTTTTTTTTTTTTTCCATCTTACATCGAGGTGAATGAAATCCTGAAGTTTTGAGTGCATGGAATCAGCATCATGCACAGTGAGTCCGTTTGCAGCGAAGCTGCTGTGCAACGTCGCCAGAAGATGGAATTGTGAACAGTCTAAAACAAATGATGTGGAGGGTAAATTATCCAGAGACATTTCCTCTCCAAATGTAGAAGCAAGAGCTTGGTAGGCCTGTGCTTTGCCTGGAGCAAATGAGAAACTCTCACTTACACAAGACAACTTTGAACAAAATTTGTTGCAATCGGTGCGACTCCATCAGATTTGGCACACTTTGAGAAAAGGGGGTGTTCAAATGCACCTTTCCATGGCACGACTGGATGGGAGATGGCAGACCAAGAAAAAAAAAAAAAAGAAGAAAAATACAAACAAAACTGCATCTGCTGAAATTGTTTTCACCCAAAAGATTTTTTTCCCCTTCCCACAAATTAATGCCGACACCAAAAAAAAAAAAAAAAACAACCTATAAATAAAGTGTTGTTCAGATTGATGGAAGTCATAACTATTATTCTGATTATTATGAATAAGCACAAAAATGCTGGAATGCAGAGGTTTGGAAGTGTTTGAAATTTGGTCCCGATGTGTGGCGTCACACAGAGGTCTTGGCATCCCATCAGCGCAGGAGTCATTTTGGCCACAGTCCGAGAGGTCGTGTGTTCCTCGCCTCCTCCTTCAGTGGTTTTCTTTTTTCCTTTCTTGTGCAAAGACAGACGGTGACTGCAGAGTAGTGTCACACCTTTATGTTTGCATTCACCACTGTGCGTTTGACTTGTGCTTTAGTGTTAGTGTGTGTTTTGTGTTTGTGACTTGAGTGCTTCTTGGCCACTCCCCTCCAAGCGTCCATCGGGTCGGCCGGTAGAGGTAAAGTCCTGAGCTTAGGTCCGTTCACCTGGCTACTGGCGGCGCGGGAGGAGCTCCTCTCACCATGGCTGAGGAAAAGAGAGACAAGACTCAGTTGGAGGATTCAGTTGGAAGAAGAAATCACCGTCTCTGCTGCTCTGACAAAGATGAAGACAAAAGGAAACTGAGTGCGAGTACCTGCACTTAATTCAGACTACCGGTACTTCTAGGTCAGGGGTCGGCAACCCGCGGCTCTAGAGCCGCATGCGGCTCTTTAGCGCCGCCCTAGTGGCTCCTGGATCTTTTTCAAAAATGTTGGACCTTCTTTTTCCTTTTTTCTTCTTTTTTTTTTCCTTTTTTTCTCTTTTTTTTCTTCCTTTTTCCTTTCCTTTTTAATCTCGATATTTTGACTTTTTTCTCGACATTTTGACTTTTTTCTGAACATTTCGACTTTTTTCTCGTCATTTCGACTTTTGTCTCAAGATTGTACTTCAACATTAATCTTGAAATTTCGACTTTTTTCTCAAAATTTCGACTTTTTTCTTGACATTTCGACTTTATCGACATTTTGACTTTTTTCTCGAAGTGCATAATTAAAAAAAAAAAAATCGAAAAGAAACTAATATAGATACATGCAGCATGTGTTGTCTTCATTCTAAGGTTTATACAAGACTTTTCATTTTTTGCGGCTCCAGACATATTTGTTTTTTGTGTTTTTGGTCCAATATGGCTCTAAAACATTTTGGGTTGCCGACCCCTGGTTTAGATCATCACTTTTTCCCCCTCATCTGGTGATATTATAGCTGGTAGTATTTTAGGTTTCTTGAAGAATTATGACAACTTAAAAAAATATGTATTCTCTAGTTTCCAATTAGTCTCTTAAATTAACAGTTAGTTGCATCGTACTTTTACTTACTTTTCATGTCTAATCAGCTGTGCTGTAAATAACTCCTTACGAGCGTTATGTAGTGGGTAAATACATCTGCTGACGGCTAAAGACTCAACATCAGATAGTTAAAGAGTTGAATAATTAATGTTTATATTTCTACAGTTTTTGGATATACAGGACTGTCTCAGAAAATTAGAATATTGTGATAAAGTCCTTTATTTTCTGTGATGCAAAAATGTCATACATTCTGGATTCATTACAAATCAACTGAAATATTGCAAGCCTTTTATTATTTTAATATTGCTGATCATGTCTTACAGTTTAAGAAAACTCAAATATCCTATCTCAAAAAATTAGACTATTCTGGGAATCTTAATCTTAAACTGTAAGCCATAATCAGCAATATTAAAATAATAAAAGGCTTGCAATATTTCAGTTGATTTGTAATGAATCCAGAATGTATGACATTTTTTTTTTTTTTTTAATAAATTGCATTACAGAAAATAAAAAGGACTTTATCACAATATTCTAATTTTCTGAGACAGTTCTGTATAAAAAATGTAAACCCCAAATAAAACAATGCCCCCCCCTTTAATACTGGAATCACTATTGGTCGTCATATTTCAGAATCTGAAGTCCAAACTGGGCTGCTGCGTCGCTTACTTCATTAGACACATAACTCTCAAAAGTTGTGAGAGTCATCCTGAAGTTTTGAATTTAAATATTTCTCCATTAAATTATGGACATAGACCTCCCAGAAATCCCTCGGACGTGAGCGGGTTTGACCTATGAGCATTTGTTGCAGAAATAAACATCTCCTTCCAGTTAAAAATTACAGCTTGTGTTTCGAGGAAATAGAAATTAAACCAAAAGAGGTTCTCCATCATTTCTGGGAGGAATCGTTAAGAGATGAAAACAGGACGTTGGGGAAGTCACATCATTTGATGCAAATGCTATTTTGCAGTTAAATTTTCTCAATAGGGTTGATTTTAAGGTTATTTTACTAGTTTTTAAGTGTCTTAACGGTCTTGGGCCTTCTTATTTGTCTGCACTACTTTTACCCTATCGACCCTCACGGACCCTGAGGTCCTCCGGTGCTGGCCTTTTAACCATACCAAAAGTTAGAACCAGGACACACGGGGAGGCGGCATTCAGTTTTTATGGTCCCCGGTTGTGGAACAGCCTCCCGGAGAACCTCAGGGCCGCAGAGACTGTTGATGTTTTTAAAAAGAGGCTCAAGACCCATCTCTTTAATCAGGCTTTTAACTGACTCATTTAACTCTTTTAAATTTTTTTTTTTTAATACATTTTATGTTTATGTTTTATGTTATGTATATGTTTGTGGAAAGCACTTTGTGTTACATTTTTTGTATGAAAGGTGCTTTACAAATAAAGCTTGATTTGATTTGAATACCGGATAAGCTGATGAGAATGGATGGATGGAATGGATTTTCAAAATATTAAGTTTTGTGTCACTATATTTATTGTACGATAGTTCAGTTCCACGTCCTCAGTTAACAATAACAACTAAACTGCCTGATATTTTGGGTGCCGACATTTACATTTAGACTTATGAATCTCAAATCAATCTTAGGTATGAGGTTTTTGTGCATTCTTTGTTCTGATTCATGCTACGGCTTTTCAATATTAACTATTCATTTTGAAACCGGGCAAAACATTTAGGTTTTATGTATATTTAGCTTGTAACAGCACTATGGAGTCCATGAGCTGCAAGGAGATGCAAAGAGGAAGTGAAACAAATAAGCGTCTCAGAGTAAACAGCAGAGTGTAAATGGTAAATGCTCGTACCCTTGTTGCTTTTGCTGGGGTAGATCTTATTAGTCGGCCTGTACTCCTCTGGAGGGGGAAGATCTTCAATCGGATGGAAGTTGAACTTGGATTCAAACTCATCTGGAGGAAGAAGACAACATGCTTAGGAATTATAACATTACTACGCTGCAATCATTTCATTTTTATTTATTCTGATCATGGAAATATGCAAAAAAACAAACAAAAAAAACAAGTAAAATGACAACACAATCAAAAGCATATTCCATAACCAGAAAGGAGCAGGAAGAAGAAAATCTTATTCTACCTGGCCCTCCCTCAAAACTAAATTGAACAAAAATAACACATGGTCTGCACAATTACTTAGTTAATATCACAAAGAACGAAAAAGAAAAAAAAAATCAAAGATAGATTGTCTGTCTCCATACGCATATATTATACATTTTAACTATTTCATCCATACATTGCTATTTTTTTCTCTTTAAATTTTTAAACTGAAAGATGTTTATACAGCCCTTTAAATAATAATGTAATGAATTCCATAACTTAATTCCAACAACAGAAACGCTCATCTGCTTTAAAGTTGTTCGGGCAAATAGATGTTTAACATTACATTTTCTACGACTATCTTCATTATCTGAACTGAAAGTATTGTAAGTTTTCTGGTAATCACAACAGACTGTGAGAGAAGGAAACGACAATCTAGGCCAACTATAGGACATACAGTATGTAAGGGTGGCATGGGAAAAATAAAAATAAGCCGTCATTACTGTCAGGAACTACACAATTTATGAGGACTGCATTTACTGTATATCACACCTTTCTAACAGCGTTGTATAAACCTAATCTTTTTGTCTTGATGACCTCAAAGTGCTTTTACACCACAGGTCACACTTCAGACAGCACTCTGTCTATATAGATTTGTCTTACGGGTTTATCCACTGTTGTTTCTTTTGGAAACTCATGTTTCTATTAATCTGTGTCACATGATCTGTGTCAGATATGGCAATGATGTCACAAAGACAGCAGAGGACGCTGTGAAGTAAAACCAGCTGAGTAACAAGCTGTAATACTATCATATTTGGCTTTGCATTTGCTGTGATATTTGACAATGTTGTTTCAGACTTCTGTGAAACAACTTAAAGAGGGGGGGGAAAAGCAGGAGTCCAAGAGCAGATGTTTTACGAGTGTAGAGAAGAAGCCTGAGTAAAAGCTGCATGGTACACACTGGGGAACATGAGCTCTGGAGAAGTAAATCTGGAGGAGGAAACAGCCGGTAAACTCAGCAGAGCAGAAGTTCATCCAGGTCTTCCACAGATTCAGAGTGATACAGCACCCAGACAGAAAAACAAGAAAACCTGATCGTGTTTCTAAAATAATACTCAAGACAAGACAGTAAAATAATACAATAAAAACTTGGATTCTTATCATTTCTGTCCAACCCCTCATATAGATAATTTTGTACATTTATGCTTTAAGAAATCAAGCTTTCACATCAAAAACAGAGATCTATGCATGTTATTTGCTCTGCTGAACAGCCAATCAGAATGATCTCTCCCTGAAAACCCAACACCGGGTCATACACCATCACTCGGATGTCAAACACTCTTACACATTCCTCGGTCATTTTTTACGCGTCATTCAGGCAGCCAATCAGCACAGAGCCTCATTATCATAGCCCCGCCCACTCAGAATCCTGCATAGATAATGAGGTTAGAGAATGGGAAGATAAAGACATGGCTCAGAGGCTGAATTTCTCATTTATTTGGCCAAAAAAAAATATCAAAAGCTTGTTTTTAAGACATTCAAGGCCTGTTCAAAATAGGTCTTAAGCTTGAGTTATGGTTCTGCGTGCCTACGCCGTCACCGTGACGCCGTCACCGTGACGCCGTCGTGAACCTTCGGACTTCTCCGTCACTCCATTTCTCCGCGGTGCAGTTCCCCCCGTGACCGCTATGTCGCAATCTTTTCCTGAATGGTTTATCAGACTTTTTCCGGTCACAGTGAATCAAAGAGATAAGGACAACTATTGTGCAAAAAAAAAAAAAAAAATAAATAAATCAATCACACATACACGAAGAAAAGAGCGCTGAAAGTTCACGACTGCTTCAAACCGGAAACCGGAAAAGTGTTGCTACCAAGCGAACCAATCACAGCCCTCTCGTCTGCGTGTGGTCTGCGTCGCCTCAATGCATAGTTACAATTTTTGGGAGGTGACGTCAGTGACGGCGTTAAGCCTGTGTTGAAAAAAATCGATTTTCCGATTCTAAATCGATTCTCATATTAATTCCTAAAAATCGATTCTTATGTCTAAAGATCAATTTTTTTTTTTCGCCAGGTGAACTTTAATCCCAGTAGTTGGACACACAGTTTGTCATGACACTTCTGAAAAATGCAGGTGCTTCATGGCAATATGTGTGCGTGGTGACAGAATAAATTAGATAAGCTAGAATGATTTGTTTACTGCATGAACTGTTGTAATTTCTTTCTTTTTTGCACTTTAAATGGATATTGAAAGGCCTGTTTGAGTTATTTATTTCTTAGTTATTTCACAATAATTATTGTGAAATTATTATTTCACTCGTTATTTTACAGTCATATAATTCAGCCAACAGCTCAAAAAACATTTTAAATAACACTAACCCAAATCAATATCGAATCGGATCGAATCTTGATATCGATTCTGAATATTAAGAAATGAATATTAAGAATATTAAGAATCGAATCTTGACATTTTAATCGATACCCAGCCCTAGTCTGCGTCGACGCCGTAGGCACGGCGTGGTTTTGATGCAGAACCATAACTCAAGCTTTAGATGATAATAGGTCTCCTTTAAGTTAGATGTGTCATAAATTCTGTATATTAAACGTGTGAACCAAAGGTAGTCTAGGAACTACCTCGGCTGTTATATGCAAACGGGGGGAAAGAACCCAGTTTGCATATCTGCAGGAGGATATTTGACTATCCATGACAACTCACCACTGTCAGCTGTGTCATATTAAGATCACAAACTAAAAACATTTCAACAGCTGAACAGCAGCCAGCATTTAAAAGAGATGCCTTTAGAAGGGATGGCAACTCTTGTAATGCAGATGAACAACATCTGTAAACTTAGGACAAGCATTTGTTTAATATTAAATGCTCTGTCATTGAAGGCTTAGTGTTGCAGGACTTAGCAAAGGTATGTACAGAGTGCAGAAGGAAAGAAAGTAACTGGAGAGAACACAGTAAAGAAACCACTCCTACATAACCAACTATGACAGACATCCCAAACTGCCAAAGTTTTGGGGTGTTTTTGGCTTTGGTAAATGGATCAGACCTTTGCCAACAGAAAATGCTGAGAAAGTGGGGGAAAAAGCTACCAAACAAACAAACAAACCAAACTCTTATCTAATCAATTTGACCAAATAACGATACTGTTTTTACAACTTTGACAGTAATGCTAAAATATGAAGTGTTCATGTGCACCAGGTCATATTCTGAGGTATTAAAACAAAAAATGTAACCACTGCTCATTGGTTCAACTTTAATTTTGTGTTGCTGTACTTTAATTTGGATGCTGTTTAATATACAGGACTGTCTCAGAAAATTGAAATATTGTGATAAAGTTCTTTATTTTCTGTAATGCAATTAAAAAAACAAAAATGTTATACATTCTGGATTCATTACAAATCAACTGAAATATTATAAGCCTTTTATTATTTTAATATTGCTGATCATGGCTTATAGCTTAAGAAAACTCAAATATCCTATCTCAAAAAATTAGAATATTCTGGGAATCTTAATCTTAAACTGTAAGCCATAATCAGCAATATTAAAATAATAAAAGGCTTGCAATATTTCAGTTGATTTGTAATGAATCCAGAATGTATGACTTTTTTTTTTTTTTTTTTTTTAAATTGCATTACAGAAAATAAAAGAACTTTATCACAATATTCTAATTTTCTGAGACAGTCCTGTAGCATGAATTTAAATTGTGTACCCAAATTCTTAATACATAAAAAAACAACAACAGGATTTCTCTCTTCTGCACTTGGCGCAGCAGAGGTTTAATTAAATTGCCAACATCCCAACTCACCTATGATGGATTTGGAGGAGGAATGTCCGTTGCGGATGGGCGGGGGAGGAGGAGGAGGTCCAGCCGGGGTACGGGAGCTGGAGGTGATGGAGGAGGATGAAGAGGAGAGAGGAGGAGGAGGAGGTTTTCCTGCCCGGCCGTGCGGCTCAGAAAGAGCAGTGCTGTGGCCACGATACGGCGGTGGGGGAGGAGGAGCGTCCCGGCCGCCGTTACGAGATGCAGGAGGCGGCACCTGAGGAGCTGGGGTCACAACGCACACAAACATCTGCTTTAATGGCTGACATCATACAGCTACTGTTACATATAGATTGGTGATTAAACAGTCAACCTCTATTAACCCAACAGTTTTTGAAACATAAGTTTACAGCAGGCAATTGACTTTACAGCAGGAAATTTACAGCAGGCCAAGTTGCCTTCAGTCAAATTATTTATGACATATTGTGCCAAAGAGCCTTGTTGTGTTCATAAAAATGGAAATCAAATATATAAAAAAAAAGTTTTTTTCTTTTCTGGAAGGAAACGTTAGAGATGAAAACAGAAAAACAAGGGTTCTTCGACCAATCGGATTCACTCTCTGCCCGTAATGATCTGTGTTGTATAACAATCTGATTAGTGTCAGGAAAGAGGCCAGTTAGAGAGAGACACATTTACTCAGAACTGGGACAAAATCCCCACGCACGACTTATCCAGATAACTGAGAGGTAGATGTCAAACTAATAGTGATGATGCATTCAGGGTTTATTTCTAGTTGCGTGATCCGTATGTGTGATCTGTGAATATATTACATGGGTTGGTGCCAATTGATTGCATTACCAAACACTTTATCAACTCTTCCTTGCAAGAGTGAATTTGTCTAAAACCTGCAACTGGTCCACAAAGTCTAAATGTCAGACAGTAAGTTAATAAAAAAACAGTGGTTGAATGACAGAAGTGCTGTTGAACCAGGTTCACATTCACGTATTTTCAGGCTTCAAGAATCTTAATTTAAAGGGGACCTGTTATGAAATACAGGTTTTTTCTTGCTTTAACATATATAAAGTGGTCTCCCTTAAGCCTGACAACTCAGAGAAGGAGGAAAGCAACCAAATTCTGCAGTGTCTGTACAGCCGCCCGGATGAGGCGCCCAGTGTGATGTGGATCTACGAGCCAATAAGATTCTGCTCCTGTCGTTACGTAACGGCGGAGCGATTTACATAGGTTGGCCTCCGATGCTTGTTTTTAAGACATTCAAGGCCTGTTTAAAATAGGTATTAGATGCCATAATAGGTCTCCTTTAACATCCTGTTTGGCCAAATTCAATTCTGGGTCTTTTATTCTAGCTGTGGAGGAATGTTGATAATAATTTTACTTTCAAATTATCCAAAGAGTGTATCTAATGTAGTAACTGACTGATGTGTCAGACTCGCCTACCTCGAACATTAATGTGAAACATAGCAGGAAAGCTGGAAAGTAATTTACTAACAAAGATAACATTTGAGCACACGCACCACTGAGATGGTGCAACAGTCTGAAGTGTTGGCTTCAGTGTTGACATCAGATACGTGTAAATAAGACAGGAGCAGAGATGGATAAGTGAAGGGTCAAGTGGGTAGTGGTTTGACTCAATATGAAAAACCTGGAGCTGCTTTGTCAAATCTGTGCACTTGTGAATTTTTGAAGTGTCATAACTCGGACACTTCATTACATTTTTTTATTTATTTTTTGAATCCATTCAACTATTTTTTTTCTAAAGATATTTGAAGCCAGATTCATCTCTAGAAACCAACATCACCGGGATGCTACGCACTGCGGCCCAACAGTCTTCAAAAGTCTTTACTTTTAAGAGAACGGGGAAAAAAAAAGTCATTAACAAACTGTCCTTTTGTTCAAACTGTTTATCTGTAGCCTCGGCCAGTGTTTCTTTAACTTTGTAATAATTGCTCGGGGGTTTATGTTCTGGTCTCTGGAAAGATCCTAGAGACAACTGTTGTAATAGACGCTATATAAATAAAATGGAATTGAAACTTTGACCCTGGGAAGACACTCTGGCTTGGTGACATGGACAAATCTTCATATCCTGGAATTTTTAGGTAGAATACTGTTATAGTTTGCATATTTGAATTGGTTTAGATTGGTACATTTTATCACCACACAAATGACTTAACGAACACTCATTCCCACGCCAGAATTTTATTTCTTAAAAAAAAAAAAAAAAAAAAAATCAATCCCATATTTCCTACTGATGTATAATGCAGGTAATATAATCAATATCTTATAATGCTGGGATACCGCGTAGCTCAAAACCTCATTGGCATTTCTTAACCTCTCCCCTACTCCAACAAATTAGCTAAAATCAATGGGTCTTTAATAGACTTGAGCACACCCTGATGACAAGATTATTGGGCAACCCCTCCACTTAACAGGATGTTTTGGAGCAGGAACATCTAAAACATTCATGGCAGTGGGAGCCAGAGGTGTCTTCAGTATTCACATTCATTACTCAGGTAGAAGTATAGATACTAGAGTTTAAAAACACTCCTGTAGAAGTTGAAGTATCAACTCAAGTTTTTTACTCAGGTAAAAGTATAAAAGTACTGGTTTCAAAACTACTTAAAGTATAAAAGTAAAAGTAATGTAAGTGGGAAAAAAGCCTTTAAGGACAAAAGCCATTGAAAATGAATGTATCTTAGTATAATGCAAATATATTAAAGAAGCATATATGTGTACTATTGAGCATTAACATGTGTTTCAGAGAGCTGCAGATATGATGACTAGTTGTCTATAAGTATTGTAATGGTGCAAAAAGTCAAACTTCAGAGGCATGTTATCATTTATCCTAACCTTTATTGGAATGTACATCCAAGTTTAGTTGCAGGAATCTGAGGGAACGGATGTAAGAACAAAACTGGACAAGAACATCTGAAACAACCACAACCAAATTCACTCTATCCGGATGGAGACATTTAACTGGATAGTTTTTTTTATTAAAGGCCGAAATGAAATAAAGTAACAAGGCTGTTTTTAAAATGTAAGGAGTAAAAAGTACAGATACTTGCGTGAAAATGTAAGGAGTAAAAGTAAAAAGTCGTCTGAAAAATAATTACTCCAGTGAAGTATACATAACCAAAATTTCTACTTAAGTAAGGTAACAAAGTATTTGTACTTGGTTACTTGACACCTCTGGTGGGAGCCGAGGACAACAATGAATAAAATGAGTGGCGGACGGTAAAAATGCTTAGGTTTGTCTGTCATTTCTACTTAATTTAATGGTTTAACTTGCATTTTCATTTGCATTTAAGACAACTACATTTAAACAAGTTGCTGCAGATTAAGGAATTTGAAACATGTATGCTGATTATCCATCACAGCTTTTAAAAACTATTTTCTCATTGCAGAACTGTTGTTAAAAACAGTGCATTTGATAATTATAGATAAAACATTATTCAGAAAAAACGTGCAAATGATTAGGCAATCATTCATTCTTCAATAGTTTGATTATTAAACCCCCACATTTTGACTGGAGCACCCTGGCTGTAAATTAAGAAGAAACAATGAAAAAATGTTGGATGTCTGTGTACAAACACCAGCAAACTCTTCTATAAAAGGGCTACAAGACATGACAGAGTTGGATTAGCTGTTATTTTTAAGTAATATTTTACTCTGCAGGCTTTTAGGTATTGGATAATAATAATAATAAAATTAATTGAAAAGAAATGGATCTTGACTAAAATGACAGCAGCAATGAAAGAAATCGCTGACATGCTGAAAAGGCTGATGCAAGTGAGAGAGAAAAGCCGCGTGAGCCTTAGGGTGCGTCCCAATACTCCCCCTCGCCCTCCTTTTCTTCCCTAACCCTAACTTTTGCGCGTTCCCGTGAAGGTAGTGGTGTCCCAATTCCTCTTTTCACCTAGGGGGAGGGGGCATAACGAGGGCTAGGGGCTGAGAATAGCCCCTTCAAATCGAGGGATTTCAGATGCTGACTTGGCGAGCGAGGGGGTATGAAAAAAAGAGGCTCTGCGTCGATTTGACTCGCCGACCGAAGGCAAACAGGCAGACTGGTCTCAGAGAAATAGAGAGAAATAATCCTGTGACTCGTCAGATTTGTTTTGGATGTTTCTGATATAATAGTCTTCAGAAACCACAAAGTAATCCAGCTGTTATCTGGGTAATTTACACACTTTCAGATAAAGTTGCGGAAGATCACGCCAGAATAAAGGGATTTATGGTTCCGCGTTACACCAACGCAGATCCTACGCCGTAGGCTCTGCGTCGATTTAACGCGGACCCAAGCTCCGGACCCGGCAGACAGAAATCTCTAAATTTCGGAGCAAATTTCTTAACAGGCGTAGCTACAACTGTTAGATTTCATCTATTAAACCAACATATTCCTAAATGATTTATTTCAGCCGGCGTGATTCTCAACAGAGCTGCGTCCCGGGAGAGAGTGTCTCTCCCGGGGCTGACGGAGCAGCCTGACCCGGCGGAGACGTCTCTTCTCGGGCTGTGAGCTGAGGCTGCTCCCCGGGGCCGGCGGCTCTTCTCATCTCCGAAAACATCGGGTCAAATTTCTTAACAGGCGTTATTTGGATAAACTGAGCCCCGGTTGGGGATCTTAAGGTTACCATTATACCTGAAAAAATATTAAAACTTAATAAAGTGCCATATTAACAGCGCTACAGCTGAAATTAAAACAGCTTTTGGCTCTCAGCTTCCTGATCAGGGAAGGGATGAAAACGAGGGGTAGGGGGAGAATTGGGACAGGCACCTGGGCCAAGTGCCCTAGATCTCAAGTGCCCTAAAATCTCCCCCTTCTTTTTTAGGGCTTAGGGAAGAAAAGAAGTGCGAGTGGAGAAAAGAAGGGCGAGTGAAGGAGAATTGGGATTGGGCCTTAGTGAACAGGACTGGAATATTCCACAGGGCTGCAGGAATGCAGAGAAACCAGGAACGCTCGTGGAGAATCGCTTAGGTGTCCAATCATAACCCAGAGATTCAACTAACAAGTGCCTTCCTGTTTGGTGAGCTCACTCTGACATCAAGTTATGAATGTTTCCAGGGAGCCATGAAACCACTCAGTGGCAAAATCACTTTCTAGTAACTGGCCACACTCTCGGTATTATATGTCTGGGGAAATGCAGAGTTGTTTAACTTCCTGACAATGCAACAGGCGTGAAATAATCTTCCCAAAAAATGAAAGAGCCAGAGCCAGAGACGAGCCTTCGTGTGGAGGAGATGTTTTCAGCACTCTATGCTCCTTTACAACGACATCCTCTTAAACGGCAGATAAGACTAAACTTGCTTTGTCTTGTGAACATTCCTCCAAATGAAAAGGGGGAAGGAAGACAATAAATAAATCACTAAAATTAACAAAGAATTAGTCTGGCAATTTTGGGAAATAAACTGTTGCTTGCAGCTCAAAACAGTGTGAGAAGGGAAATATGTTCTTTTACATGAAGTCAATTAATCCGTTCAGCTGCAGGTCGCTGGATCATTAGCTGCTAGAAATGAGAACCCACTCCAGTTGAGACTTGTTAAACACCAGCTGGATATTCCAAACCACTTGTAAAAGTTATGAGTACCTTTCCTTTAACCTGGCTTTTTAGAAGTGGGAATTTAACACAACCGCTGACTAGGGATGGGCGGTATGGACTAAAAAATGTATTCCGATAACGATAAAAATGACAATTAAAAAAATACCAATTCAACTCCATCTTTGAAACTATAAATCTATCACCACATTCAGTCTTTGGAGCCCCAAAAACACTGCTCTAAAACAATACTAAATACTGCTAAACTACACCAATTATTACACCACTCTGGTGGAGACCTCAGCAGCAGCTGTTATATATATAATATGTTATATGTAATTATATATAATGTAAAATATATAATAAATTACTTGTATTGCCATCCTTTGCACTCACTGTTTTTTTGCAGACTCTGCATATACAGGACTGTCTCAGAAAATTTGAATATTGTGATAAAGTTCTTTATTTTCTGTAATGCAAAAATGTCATACATTCTGGATTCATTACAAATCAACTGAAATATTTCAAGTCTTTTATTATTTTAATATTGCTGATCATGGTTTACAGCTTAAGAAAACTCAAATATCCTATCTCAAAAAATTAGAATATTCTGGGAATCTTAATCTTAAACTGTAAACCATAATCAGCAATATTAAAATAATAAAAGGCTTGTAATATTTCAGTTGATTTGTAATGAATCCAGAATGTATGACCTTTTTTTTTTATTTTTTTTTATTTATTTTTTTTTTAAATTGCATTACAGAAAATAAAGAACTTTATCACAATATTCAAATTTTCTGAGACAGTCTTGTAATAGATGATGTTTGCTCCTCGTCTCTCTTTTTAAATCAAAACCAGTTCCAGATAACGGAGCTGGAGCCTCGTTTAACAACGAGCTCCTCGCTCTCAGATCCGCCTTCCGCTGTGTGTTAAGGCTGATTTATGGTTCTGCGTTAAATCGACGCAGAGCCTGCGGCGTAGGTTACACGGTGACAAGCGCCGTACGTTGCGCGTCTCCGCGTAACCTACGCCGTAGGCTCTGTGTCGATTTAACGCAGAACTATAAATCAGGATTGACACAAAAACACATCAACGGGAATTTATCGTTTTTACAACGAGATGACAAATTCTTACCGTGGCGAATTTTTTGGACGGTATATGATGAACGGTAAAATATCGCCCATTCCTACCGCTGACCTTTAAAAGCAACAAGCAGCATGTATTGTGTGAGGGGGGGGTGGCTGTACCTGCTCTGCGTCCAGGTGGATCTCTGGCAGGTGGGGGGGGTCTGCTGCCCTGCTGGGCCGATGGAGACGGGGACGGTGGGGGTGGCGGGGCGTGGCTGCGTCCTCCTGGTGCATGCTTTTTGTTCAGGGAGTTGTGTCTCTGGGGAAGCTCCGGAGCTCCACCTCCATCCAAATGAGAGGGTCCATTGGAGATCACTGAGTGCGGTCGGTACGGTGGAGGGGGAGGGGGGGCGGAGGAGCCGCTGGTGGGCGGCCTGCTGGAAGACTGAGGCGGCTTGACCGTGCTGGATGGGGTCGGGCCCCGGCTGGGCGTTGGAGGGAGGGGTTTCTCTCTGCTATAGGAGGAGGATGTTGAAGGTGGAGCGGGTGCTTTCTGGTTAGGGGTCGGGGGAGCGTTCCCTCTGTTTCCTCTGTTAAAGGGTGGAGGGGGGGGCGGTGCAGAGGTGCTGTGCTTCATGCCGCTGCTGCTGCTGGGGTTGGATAAGTCGGGCAGGGACGGGCGGTGGCCGCGCTGGTGCTCCGGTGGAGAGGGCTTGTTGGCTGGGGAAGGGGAGGTGGAGCGGCCCACGTTGGGGCGCGAGGCTGCAGGCCGGGACCCCGGGGGCCGCAGGGCAGATCTGCCCACTGACCCGTCTGGATGGAGGACAGAAAATCAACCTGGTTTATAGCTGCCTGTTAATACTACTCCAAAAATATAAAACATCAAACAAGCAATCAAATCATCACCAAAGGAGAACAGCACATTTATTTTTATGATAAAGACACTGCTGCAAATTATTGCTTGATGAAAAATTTACTCTTAAATGGTACAGCTTATTGATCCATTAGCAGCTATGTGAAAGATTGTCTCGGTTGCAGGAGTTAAAATATGGAACAGCCTAAATAATGAATTAAAAAACTGTAGTTCAATAAATACATTTAAACTATGTATAAATCCAATATAATCGAAAGATACAGAACATTAGTGTGATACAAAACTATATATACACACAGGACTGTCTCAGAAAATTTGAATATTGTGATAAAGTTCTTTATTTTCTGTAATGCAATTAAAAAAAACAAAAATGTCATACATTCTGGATTCATTACAAATCAACTGAAATATTGCAAGCCTTTTATTATTTTAATATTGCTGATTATGGCTTACAGTTTAAGATTAAGATTCCCAGAATATTCTACTTTTTTGAGATAGGATATTTGAGTTTTCTTAAGCTGTAAGCCATGATCAGCAATATTAAAATAATAAAAGGCTTGCAATATTTCAGTTGATTTGTAATGAATCCAGAATTTTTTGTGATTTTCTGTAATTGCATTACAGAAAATCACAATATTCTAATTTTCTGAGACAGTCCTGTATATATACACACACACACATATATATATATATATATATATATATATATATATATATATATATATATATATATATATATATACATACATACATACATACATACATACATACACACCGGTATATATATATATATATACATACACATACATACCGGTATATATATATATATATATACATACACATACATACCGGTATATATATATAAATAAATAAATAAATAATGCTCCATACTATATGAAACGATTACAATAATAAGAATAATTGTTGTTGTAATAATAATATTTATATACCAAAAAATGTAATGATTGGTCTTTGGTTTCCTTTTGTTTTCTTCTAGAGATTGTTTTTTTTGTTTCCTTTAAGCATTGATTATTTACTTTCTCTGTTAGTTGTTTTTCTGAGATCCGTCTTCCGTTTGTTTTTTACTTGATTTTTCTGTCATATTTACATTTGTCTTCCTTCTTGTTTTGCATGTGTATTTACTTTGCTGTTTTTTTGTTGTTGTAGATTGTTTGTCCTGATGTATTGGTATTAACTATGAAGTAAACAAAGTTAAAAAGGGTAGACACAATAAGCTTAGGCTTCAGCTACACCTTTTGGTTGGTTTATTCTTTACTTCTTTTTTTATTATTTCTTTCCTACGAAAGGAAATGAAATGCAATGTATTGTATCAATTAAAACTGAACGGCCAAATAAATTACTACTACTGCTACTATTGTACATATTAGACAGGTCCACGTCCCAGCTCTGGTGCTAACATTATTAAAATCTTAAGAACCATCATACTGCCCAACCGCTAACTCAAACTTTGAATGAATGTCGTTAAAATATGTCTGCTTATATATCCTTTAATCATTTTTATGCCAACTCTTTTATGCCAGGAATAAATGACAGGAATAAAGTGCGAGTTGAAGAGAATAGTACAAAGAAGTCAGTTCATCTTATCCTGCTGCATAAATATGGACGAATTTTAAATAACTGATGCAACTTGTTATCTTAAATCTCCTTCAGAAGCAGACTTGAGTTTACACCTTTAAAGAATTGATCAATCAAAAAGTGAAATAAAAAGGCTTTACCTCCTACTGGGCGCAGTTTGGGCACACCTCCTTGGAAAAGTCCTCCCATTCCCATTGGCCCTCCACCTGCAAAACCTCCTCCACCACCACCACCACCACCACCACCTCCTCCTCCTCCCCCGCCTCCTCCTCCTCCACCACCACCACCTGATTCTGGAAACAAAGAGGAAATATGTTAACACAAACATTCAATGAAGAGATTTTATATTTGGAGAGCATAACGGTTCATCACCACAGCTTTCATCTTACAAAGCATTTCTAGAAATGTGACACCTCTGAATCTCATAACACATGGGGGGTACTTATGTTTCTGCTGGTTTCATGAAAAATGTTCTCATCCCACAGTTATGATTACCGTATTTTCTGGACTATAAGCTGCTACTTTTTCCATAGGTTTTCAACCATGCAGCTTATACAAAGGTTCTATTCTGTGGATTTTTCTTCCACAGCTCGGGGCGCTCTAACCGGAATTAGAATCAAAACTAAGACAAAATAAATGCAAAGAAGAATACACTACTTCTTCTTTAGCAGATAGAAGTAGAAGCAGATTTCAAACAAATAAATAGATAAATAAATACTGGTTATTTTCTCTTGGTTCTGTCCCGTTTTAATCAGCAAAGTTGCTGCCGTGTTAAAATAAATATCTAATCTAACAACAGAAATATCTGCGGCTGAAATATCTTTTTTTTTTTTAAATAGAGCGGATGCGGCTTATAGTCCAGAAAATACGGTAGTAACTATTAAAAAACACAATAGTGAAATAAACCCTGAGTAGTTTGTGTTAAAACGTGTAACATTATGTGATCAGATGTAACTTACTCTCTATAACGGGAGCACTGCGGTCATTAACAACACCAGCCTTCTTCAGCTTGGCTCCCTTGCAGATGTCCGACAGCAGCGCTCCTCTGCCTTTTGCCTCATTACTACTTAGTTTTGGAGGAGTCGTGTTCGCCTGCAGAAAGAGTTAAAAGCCACGTTAACGCCTCTGATTCTTCCAGCCTAAAGTACATCAGAAGAGTCAGGGGGACACGGTTTGACTGGAACTGTATATCAAGAAATAGTTACGGTGGCCGAGACCCGCCATTGCTGAAAATTAAAGAAACGCTGCAAATAAAAAGAAACACTGCTGCAAATAAAATAAACGCTTTGCAATTAAAAACAAACGCTGCTGCAAATAAAAGAAACGCTGAAAATATAAAGAAACGCCGCTGCAAATTTTAAAAAAACGACGCAAATAAAAAAGCCACAACGGAGGTGAATTACCGGGGACTATTTTTGCTGATGCACCGGTGTTTTTTACGTGAGAGGAGAAGAAGACGACGAAGAGGACGTAAGTGAAAAGGAAGAAATAAGAAGAGCGAGGAATAAGAAGAAGAACGAACGAGAAAATAAGTGATAAGGTTAGTGTTCAACGTCGCTATGTGTAATTTCTAATGTGCAACAACGGTGCATCGGCAAAAATAGTCCCCGGTAATTCACTTCCGTTGTGGCTTTTTTATTTGCGTCATTTTTTTATTTTATTTGCAGCGGGGTTTCTTTATATTCGCAGTGTTTCTTTTATTTGCTAAGCGTAGGGCTGGGCGATTTTGGACAAAAATAAAATCCAGATTTTTTTCTCTGAAAACCCGATTTTCGATTTCGATTTTTTGAGTAAAACTACAAAAGACAATGGAATAAATTGTTTCAAATATTTTATCTTTATTTTTAAAGAAAAATAGCAAACAAATTTCCCTATTGGGAATGAAGTCCAATTGAAAGTATAGTAAAGTGACAACATTTACAATTTTCTTGACCAAACAAAGATGACTAGACGAGCTCTGTCTGTAATGCAGCCAGCTGCAAAAAAGGAAAAATCGATTTTCCACTTTTCCTTTTTTTAACATGGTCTTGATTAATAAATCCGATTTAGATTTAAAATCGATTAATCGCACAGCCCTAGCTAAGTGTTTATTTTATTTGCAGCAGCGTTTGTTTCTGTTTGCAGCGTTACTTTTATTTTCAGCAATGGCGGGTCTCGGCCACCGTAAATAGTTCATCTTTTTGTGGTCTCGTAAGAAAACAGGACTAACGTGGAGATATGAAAAAGCCTTTCAGACTGGCTTCATGTTTTTATACTCAGTGAGTGAGCAGCTCACTATAAATCCTACAGGTGAGGTTTGGCTGGTCCCAGCCTGAGGTGTTGGACTGTGTTCCTAATGTTTTGGGGACATCTTTGCAGGAACCGTGATCTTAGAGACGATGGTAGATGAACTGTGATTGGCTAACACCTGCCACTTGTGAGTGTGTTATCCGTGTACCCGGCTGTGTTGTGTTTGATCCAATAACTAACCTGACTGAAGGTTGGGGGAGGCGGGGGTCCAGGGGGAGGAGGGGGAGGGGGAGGAATAGGCATCCTGTTCCTCTTTTGGCACTTGTCTATGCAGGATAAAGATCACGCTCTTCACCGTCTCCAGTGGATCAACACACACCGACTCCTAAAAAAGAGACACATTTAAACTGAGGATGCTGAAACAACAATCCAAGAGTTTCTTCATTGACATCTTCATCCGTCCAGGCAAAAGTAAATCATGACACAGGCCTAATATATATATACAGTGTATAATAATAATTAAAAAAAAAAAAAAAAAAAATATATATATATATATATATATATATATATATATTTATATATAAACAACACTCCTGCTATATATGCATTAGTTGTCTTGTTTTTTTGGGGGGGATTTATTTGTAATTAAAACCAAATTCTCAAAAATTAAAAACCAAAATAGACCGAAAATAGAACAAATAAAAACAGAATGTGGGAAAAAATAAAAGCGGTTTCATCCGTCTCCGTTTTCTGCCCTGGATCTGTTTGATAATTCTGCAACACAATGTTTCCTGAAGCAGTTCTATCAGCATTCTGGGAGCTGATTGGTCCTTACAGCATCATTAGCTGCAATACTTGCTGTTTATCTCAATATAATACTAGTATTAATATGTTGCAGAACTACAGTCATATCATTCATGCAACAGCTCAAAAAACTGTTTTAATAACACTAACCCAAATCAATATCGGAATCGAATCAAATCTTGATAATCGATTCTGAATCAAATCTTGACATTTGAATCAATCCCCAGCCCTAATGTTGATGCGTACAAAAAGAAGGTCCCATGTTGCCAGTTTTTATGTTTATTGACCCATCTGTAAGAACCACCTCCCAAACGCTTTCAGCTCCGTAGAAAAACACGGGCAGATCCTCAACTCTCGTCCATTTTATGGTGTTTATACAAAACAAATAAAAAAATAAGTAAAATGATGTGGCTTGGATACTTATGATAGATAACAGGACCAGGTATCCTGAAGGCATGAGCAACAGAGTTTATTTTATTCAGTTTCCTAAATCCAAACAAACCCGAGCTAAATGTCTGCTTCGACCAACAAGAACATTTATTCTCAGGTAAAACAAAGCAACAGTACTTTTAACTCTGCGAACATTATTCAATCACAACCGTTAAGCAGCAACACAAGCCTTGATGAGGCGTGTCGCCAGCACCAACAACAGCCACAGTTAAATGTCATCAGTGTTGTGACTTTACCTCAGATTGTGGACCTACTGAGACCCAAAGGGATCACTTCAAATCTAGTGATCTAGTAGATCTGAAGCCATGTAGTGCTATGAATTCAGATCTAGTTGGAAGTTATGCTCTCACAAACTAAAATAATTAAAAGGTAAATTCATTAAATGTTAGCTTGCAGCACATGGACAGTGTTAGTACTGGATGATGTCGACTACGATCATGAGGACCGTAAGATGAGGCTTCTCCCATCTACCCTGTGACCTGGGATTTTTTTACCCCTTCATGGTCATAAAGTCTCATTGGGATACTCTTTACTACCTTTGGCGTGACCAAATGATCAATTTCTTCCAAGGGAAATGCGCGTAATTAGGCCTGTGTTGAAAAAAAAAATCGATTTTCCGATTCTAAATCGATTCTCGTATTAATTCCTAAAAAACGATTCTTATGTCTAAAGATTGCTTTTTTTTTTCCCCCATCATTACATTTTCGCCCGGTGAACTTTAATCCCAGTAGTCGGACACACAATTTGTCATGACACTTCTGAAAAATGCCAGGTGCTTCATGGCAATATGTGTGCGTGGTGACAGAATAAATTAGATAAGTTAAAATTATTTGTTTACTGCATGAGCTGTTGCAATTTCTTTCTTTTTTTTGCACTTTAAATGGATATTGAAAGGCCTGTTTGAGTTATTCATTTCTTAGTTATTTCACAATAATTATTGTGAAATTATTATTTTACTAGCTCAAAAGCTCAACAGCTCAAAAAACATTTTAAATAACACTAAGCCAAATCAATATCGAATCGGATCATGATAATCGATTCTGAATATTAAGAATCGGAATCGAATCGATTCTTGACATTTGAATCGATACCCAGCCCTACGCGTAATGCAGCTCAGTCCCAGCAATGACAGGAGACTTGTAGCTTAGATGAAGTTAAGAGACATTTTGCTTACAGCAGCAATCAGATTTATATATCAGGACCAAAGGAGCTTTCAATCCCCCCAATTCTCACTGACGTGGTGCAACAGTCAAGCATCCACTGGTAGCCGAGTTGAAAATTATGTTGTAATTGTGTTGGAGAATTTCAGTTCAGAAAAAGGAGGCCGTCACTGCCGGTCTGTTCCTCTGGCTTTTGTGGCATTTTGGGGGAATATTTCTCCGAAAAATTGCAGGATTTTTGTAAAAGTAAGCTTCAATGCCACGGTCACATAGCACAAGGTTCCCCTCTGCTCGGGAAGTACATACTACATACTGGAGACGACGTCAAATATGGAAAAAGTAAATAAACCAAACAGCAACATGAAGACGAAATATCTACATTTAATCTAGTTTCTAAATGTCCAGGAACTTTTCAAACCTTAAAATGTCTGATTATGGTTTTTTTGCAATAATGTGCCAGACTAACTTATCCTCTGAAGATTAGGACAGGATATTACAAGTATTTAATCAATATTGATACTCTCTTCATTATTACCTCAAAAATTAAAACAAAGCATAGACATGACGTGTAAACATTAAAAGATTCAACCGTTATGATATGATAGGCTACAATCAGACCAGTTTTGACAAGTGCTTTTCCTGACATTTGTTTTGTATCCATTAATTATTAATAAATTCATTCAATTCAGTTTTATTCATAGCATCTATTACAACAGAAGTTGTCTCTAAGATCTTTCCAGAGACCCAGAACATGACCCCTGAGCAATTATTACATAAACATAACATAAAGAATGGCAGGTAAAAAATTCCCCTGGTGGGAGAAAAACCTTAAAAGAATGTGTGTGTATTTTTTTATAAAAGTGGATTTGTGTAAAGTACTAAAGAGTAGTTGGCCCCTTACATCCTCATCAAAATGCCTCCCTGACTCTCCAAACTGAGAGTGCTGTGCATTTTGATGAGACGTTACAGCTACTCAGAATACAGAGATCCACATCCTTACCATCTCAAACTAAAACCTCAAGCACTTCAAGTGGATTTTACACTCTCGCTTTTGCACTTATTTTAATTTATTTTTGTTGATATGACTTGCTGTCGTCTTCTTAGGCAAAACCGATGACGTTTTAGGAAGGAGAAGATGCACTGAAATGAGGTTGTTTTTGCAGTTAATGTTATCCAGAAATTGTTGCTTTCTGTCACTAACGCAGCAAAAACCTCAGAAGGAAATGCAGCCAGGCTCATCAACAGTCGATGATTTTGCTTTATTCAATGTTCCAACAGTGTTTTAAAATGTATTGGTTTAACATTTTTAAAACTTATTTTTATAGCAGTTACATGCTGTAACAAGCACCTTTCGCCAATAAACATGTCTGCCTCACTCTGCTGCACCTCTCACTTTCTTGTATTTTTTGTATAATTGTATATATGTCATTTTTCTCTACCTCAAACTGCTGCACCTTAGTTGTTTATTTGTATATATGTCAACAAGTACCACATTTGTTTATTTACTGCCTAAAGAGTGAAATAACCGGAGTCAAATTCCTTGTTGGACAATGTTCGAACCTGGCCAATAAAGATGATTCTGATTCTGATTAAGAAATGTTCATAGAATAACCAAATCTATATATACACAACTATCTCTGCTCTCAGGCGTATTACTATTTTAATTAAACACAATAAACTTGAGGAGATGAACGTAACAGCTGCTGCGTTACAGAGAAGTCACTACATGCTGGGCGGGTTTCTCTCTGATCCTTCACAGCTAAACAAGTCTCTTCCCATCTATTTCCCTCAATAGGCATTCTTGTTGGGAGAAGGCAGTTACTGAAGAGCCCCTGGGACACAGAACGGTGTACAAAGAAAGAAAATTAGCACTTGGTAAAATCCAACAATATGGACAAAGAGGGAGAAAGAAAAGTTCCTTTAGCACTTTAGTTTCATATGATACCACATAGGGCTGCACGATTAATCGTTAAAAAATCGCGATCTCGATTCATGCTTGAACGCGATCTCATTTCCAAATGACGACGATTTAAAAAAAAAAAAAAAAAAATTTAAAGATGGCTGCATAAAAAAAAGGACTAGGCCTATGTTCTAGGTTGTTGTAGTCCTGTCATGGTCAACTATCATGTTGTCATGTTTGTTATATTTTGTTAACGATTGTGGATTACATTTGGAGAAACATCTACCTTTCTCATCACCTGACACATATTGCACATAAATATTGTTAAAATTATTATTGTTAAAATTATTTAAAGACAAGAGAGATGTTTATTGTTTTTATGTTCAATGTCAGCTGTTACAGCAAAAAGCAGCCAGAGGAATAATTTGTTGCCTCAGAACTACAGGATCTGTTACAAGTCCCCTTTCTGAAAGGGTGTTCAACTCGGGGAGGAACAAATATTGTTCAAAATTGTTATTATTGTTTAAATTATTCAAAGGTTTGTGTAAAGAAGACAAGAGATGTTTATTGTTATTATATTTTTGTTCAGCTGTTGCAAAGTTAAAGTAATAAGTGCAATAAATTTTATATTGGAAAAAAATCGTGAGAGAATCGTGATCTCAATTCTAAGCAAAAAAATCGTGATTCTCATTTTGTCCAGAATCGTGCAGCCCTAATACCACACTAGTCTGCCGGTTCAGGAAGAAACACCAAAGCAAGTATTGCACTGACCGCGGAAATCTTTCGTAGACAACAGCATGGAGAACGGACCGACGTGTATCTGTGTGTGTGAACATTTAATACATACGTTTCCGTGTTCTCCAGGCTTCTAATATTGAACGCTTGTCTCTGTTTCCATTGCAGTTTTGTCTGAACAAACACGTAAGGATGAAAAGGGCTTATATTCTGCTGTCATGTAAACACCAGAGGTGCTTTCTGAAGCTCAGATTTGAGAACTTACAACTTGGATAGACGTTTTCTGAGGGTAAATGTTTCTCCAGTGATTTGTAAGAGCCATAACAGGGCCAAAGTCCCAGAAAGTGAGGAACTTGTTGGTCATAAACTCTGGGCCTGCTACACCTTTGACAGCTACAAAGGTCAAACAGAAGGACGGTTCTCAGCTGCAGGTGGCAGACGACACAAATGAGGGCTGATCACAAATACATACAGACATAGTTTAATCATCTGCACACTGCTTTTGGGGAATATAATGCTTTAAAAAAAAATTATCAAGGTAACATCCAAATAATGCACCAGAAAATGACTGATTATAAAATGTACATCACCAATAAACATTTCAGTCTGCTGAAAACAGATAATCATTCAATAACCTTTACCAGACTGATATTGTACACGTGGAAGGCCTTGATGTTTAAGTTAAGTTTAATGTTAAAGTTTCTGGAGCTGTACATTTATTTTCAAAAAGCGTACGGTAAATAAACCCTCCAGCTGAATTTAATCAAGTTTAACATCTAACCTGGTGCCAGGAGACTATAGACCTGGAGCTGAGACGGCTCTGACTGTGACGACGCGTCGTACAATGAGCGTCTGAAGTCGCCGTATCTCCCCTAACCAGTTAGCAATCTATGGCCTTTGTTGGCTCGTCGCAGGCAGCGATCAGCGTCTTACCCCACCCTCACCGAGCTGAGGCAGGTTTTCACTGACAGAGAGCAAAGGAATCTCACCGAGCCAGCTCGCCTGCCAGTCACTTACGTGGTTTGAGGGGAAAAGCACAGAAACAGACTGAAACTGAGCAGGATCAAAAACTGCTCCAGGTTTGGAGAGTATTCAAGAAGCAAAAGGAAAAACACAAAAGGAGTCCCTTAAAATAAAAATGTTTTCACTCCGTCTGTGATTATGCCCCCCACTAATAATGCCATGGTAATAAAAATTATCATTCCAATTAAACACAGGTAAAATAATGTCATCTTTGTGTTTATACCTTCAATACTAACATTTCCTCAATCATCAATTACCAATAGACCTGACAATTAACATACTGTCTAAAATGAACTGAGAATGTTTGTCATAAATAAACAAACTATATTACTATTAAAGAAATGATCCCATAGTTAAAACTCTGCCGCTCAAAGAAACCAACAAGACTGGCAGTCATGTCATTTTAAAACCTTTGCCTCCCGTCATCTCATCCTTTCCACTCACGATCACAATAAAGCCGGGTCTAAAGTAGGTCATGATCCGAGTGGTTTTCTCTCCATTAAACAGCTATTCAGCAGTAAAAAAGAAACAGTTTCTCTAACCCCCAGAGTGAGCTACAGACAGAAACACAGCCAGATAGGGAGGGGTGTATGAGGAAGTTGGATGCTTTTGTGGTTAAGGAAATACACTGTGCTACAGGGCTGTAAGTTTCTGGATGAGTGCTTCTAGAGTTTGAAGACACTTGCTCTCGACTGAGAAAAACAAAACCTATATTTTTCTACTCTAAAGACATTTCCATGGCACATTTAAAATTACAGCATCCTCCTAGCTTAGTATGTTTGATAACTTAACACACAGGAGTCTAGCAATAATCAATATCACATTAAAGAATACAACATATAAACAAATGATTAATTTAAAAAGCCTGGTATAAAATGGTTTAAAACCAATCTCTAAATCAACAAAAACAATAGGAGCTTACAGGGAATCATGGGAACACGCAGACGCAACAAGTAGTAAATTATTAATCAGCAAACACACTCGTCTTCAAAAATTACCTTTACGTCAAAAGTGATAAATACAGGGTTCCTACACATTTTTCAAGGTAAAATTCAAGCACTTTTCAAGCACTTTCAAGGGTCACTTTCAAAATCTTCAAGCACCTTATCGCTGGGGTAAAATATCTACAGGAATATATATACACTCATACATAATTATTTTTTCCGCTTTTTATCACAAGTATGTACATTGTATCGTGCTGTAAACATCTACTTCTGTTTCATCTTACTGATTTTATTTCTCCTTGTAATAACTAAACTATCCATCTGATCCAAATTTTGTGAAAGACAGTTATAATTTCAACCACTTCAAACCACTTTTCAGGCCTTGAAAACACATTGAAATTCAAGCACTTTCAAGGATTTCAAGCCCCCTAGGAACCCTGTAAATAAATGGTCGCCAAAGCCTTTTCTTTGTCATTAATAACACTGAAAGTAGTTGGATTGTGAAAACCTAATGGTTTCTATACAGCGACCAACACTTCCCTGATTACATGTTACTCACGTACATTGAGAGAAATGGCACCTTTCGTTGCGACAGGAACTTTTACGGGAACTTGATGCTTTAAATAATCCGAGTACTTTATAAATCACTTGATAAACACACGCAGGAGCAGGAGCAGCCTGTGACAGGGGCTGCTCCCAGGAGCAGCACACCTGAACCAGCAGGATCAGGCTCAGGTGCTGGATCAGGATCAGGATCGGGGGGGCCGGTGTTCTGACAACTTCTGCTACCTGCCGAGAAATGCTACTTTGTGGTTCTGCGCATGCGCACAGTCGATTTTCAAAGTTTGATTGCCACGCCAATCATTTCTTGCACGATGTAAAATTGATTATATGGGATGTTGATTATTTGATCCTTCAAAATACACTACCCATGACATGAATTGCATTACATAAAGGGATAAAGAGGCCTTTATTTATTACATAAGATGTGCAATATCATATGTGCAATATCGGCCAGTCTACCTCACACACACTCTACCTGCTTTTTTTGCACTGTTTATTTTCTTTCATTGTACTGTATATACTGCTCATATTTTTCATATATATATATATATATATATATATATATATAACTTTTTAGTCTCTTTTTACTCCTCACCTGCATGTGTGTGCTAAGTGTAGGCCTACTGCTGCCAACAAAATAAGTTTCCCCACTGAGGGAGAAAATAAAGGATTATCTTATCTTATCTTATTTAACCAGGCAGGTCATTAAGAACATTCTCATTTACAATGACGGCCTGGCAAGGACCATTTAGGGGGAAATGAAGTGGTTTAGGGAGTAAAACACAGTAAAATTGTAGCTCTGCAAAGGTAGAAACCCATTAGGGAGCATTTTTTGGCAAAGAAGCAGAAATTGTCAGAACACCGGCTGTACTCACCGGGTCTCACCAGAGGACTGCAGCTCTGCTCCCGGGCAGCATGGGTGATAACTGCATGGATGATGATTGTTGCTGGAGCTGCTGCAGCGCAGGAGTCTCGAACACCGCGACACCGCGGAGTGCAGTGTACCAGTGACGTCAGCAGGAGGCTGCAGGTTAGCCTAGCCGCTGTAGCCGCGTAGCTGCTCGGCCGCTCCGCTGTCAGTCCCGCTGTCTCTGCAAACACGCCCCGGGCGGCGGTAACAGCCCACGCCAGACAACACGGCGAGCTGGGTCGCCCCTCTTGATCGGTTTCAGCGGCAGCGGCAGAACTCCCCCCGCATTCCGGACCCGTGCGCGGAGCCAGACTCCCCGCCGACACCGATCCTGCTCAAACCCGGAAACGGGAACGAATGCTCAAAATGGAGGAGTCCCCAAGCTGCGTTCACGGGCCGCCGGAGATGGCAAACCTCACCTCAATAGAATTCTGATTCATTAAAAACGATCCGTGTGTTTTTATTCAGTTTGTGCAATTCTTGTTTTCTTTAGGGTAATCATCAGTACTGGAGATGAGGGGGGATGGCATCCCCCCCTGAAATAAAAACAGTCCAAGTCACCCCCCTGTAAAACTGACATCCCCCTTTCCATCCCTTATGTCATTTCATCAATGAATGTGGTTTTACTGCTATTTCAACATTTAGAGTCATCACCAGAAACATAACATCAGAAAAATAACTTATTTGACAATTTCCACCTGTTTCAAGTACATTTTCACTTGAAATAAGTAGGAAAATCTGCCACTGGGATTTATCTCCTTATTACAAGCAAAAAAATCTTGTTCCACTGGCAGATTTTTCTACTTATTTAAAATGAAAATCTACTTGAAACATGTGAAATTTTTTGTTTTTTCCAGTGATGAGTCTTGTTTTAAGTGTAATGAGATTTTTTTACTAAAATGAGACATTTTAACTAGAAATAAGACAAATATTCTTGTTAAGATTTTGAGTTTTTGCAGTGATCCATGTTACTTATCCTGTGAAGGACAGAGTCATATTGATAAGTTCAGAAAATTGTTTTTTATTGTTGTGTTTTGATGTATTTGATGTAAGCCCAGTGGATATTTAAAGCTTACAGAAGGCTGCATTTAACTGCTGCTATGTCATTCCTGCAGTATTTCTGCAGGTGTTTTGGTCACTGCTATTATTTGTAATATATTATATTATTTGTAATCAGCACAAATTATCTGTCCCCATATGATAAAATCCACCATCCCCCCTGATTTTTTTTTACAACTCGAGTACTGGTGATCATGACTATGATATTTAAGTGAGGTTTTATAGTTTACAGATGTGGTATCATGACTTCACATTTAAAAGGTGATTCTGTAGTTAGGCTACTTAACTGAATGAGCATCTCTCTTTTCTCTCCAACAGAATGTACAGCAGATAATAATGTAGTCTTTTTAATCATTTTCTTTTCTGTTTTGATACAAAGTCAAATTTAGATAATGATTCAAATCGTGTTAATATAAAGTACTTTTTAATACAGAGTAGTTCATGACCAACTCAAGCAGCTGCAAAGTGCCCAGGTCCTGCATGTACAAAACAAGCTGGACTCATCACCTCTTCATCATCGGCTTTGTAGTTGGTTTGAAGTGTTGTTTTCATGTTGTTTTGTCTTGGCTCTTCTAAACAGGACTCCACTTTTCATTATTTTTCTAATTGTGCCCCTGTGAACTTTAACACACATAATTGTAAAGGACATGCTGTCTGAGATGAACCTCTTACAATTTATGCAAATGTTCTGATGTTGCACAGTCAGATCTTGGGATGGACTTTTTGGGTTCTTTAAAAATGAACTACTGTCTCAAGTGTTTTTATCTTTTCCATTGTAGAAAATACCAAATATTTTAGTAATGAATTTTGTCACTCGACTCAGACTGATGAACCACTTCTTTAAAATCATTGCTCAGGTCGTTCCTCTTTGGCATTGTGTTAACATGCACATGAATGCTCCAGATCATCAAGCTGCCAAAACGTCTGCTTTTATACAGGGGCTCACATTTGCTGACGATCAGGTAATAAAGTCCATTTGATTAGCAGCGCGTGGTTGTTACTTACCCTTTTGATGTCCGCAAGGGTCAGAGTATCATTACCCCCAGTTCACGACCACAGGGGCAGATTGCTTGGAAAATGAAGACATTTTTGGCTCAGCTTTCCCTTCACAGCGGATGGTATACTCATTATTATTATAACTTATGTTGTCTCTGGTATTTCAGAGGGTGCTTGTTTATTTACTGTAGGCTATGTACTTTTTTAGTATTGACGGTCCATCATTAAAGTGCACACCAAACCACTTAAGCCATACCGTCTCTTTATCCTTTTTATAATAGATAAGCAAAATACTATGCAGTAGCTTTTACACATAATACAATTTGAATCTCCAACTTACTGCCAACAGTTTTACAACATTTGTTTTCACTCAAAAGGAGGTTATGTCATCCCCAACAACAGTTATGTGAAATAAAACGGTTCCGAATTTACTGAAGAGACTTTGATGTTAACTCACATGGAGGACTCCACCCACTAACACCAGCTGCTATGAACTGAGCAGTAAAGGCAAATTAAGATAACAATCTTACTTCCACATTGGCATCATTACGGAAGATTGTTGACGCTTGGGTTAGTACAAAATGTCAATTGTTTTGCTAAACTTGGTAGGTATTTTCTAACAAGCCTACTAATAAAAGGTCTACAGTACATATTATACATTAAAAAAATTATTTATATAAATTAATCTGATGATCTGAGGGGGGGGGGGGGGGGGGGGGGGGGGGCATTAAGAGATCACAAGTCAGTTTTCTCATAATACTGGATAAATGGGGAGGGTTATGTCAGGAAGGATGTCTGATGTATGACCTCGTTGAATTAGGGTGATTTGACGTGCTAACTCCTAAAGATGGGGGAATGCCATATGAAGAGGAAAGGACCAAGAGCATTGAACTACCTATTTCAGAGTTACAACATATACAGAGATGCCAGATAAAGAATGGAGATGTGCTCCACTTCTTCGACCTGTTGCCCTCTGGGAGGCGCTTCAGGTCCTTACGAACCCAAACAAAAAGACTCAGGGACAGCTTCTTCCCCAAAGCTGTGAACTTTCTTAACCAATAAACTACCTTATACTGTGCAATATTTTCTATTTTTCTATCCATAATGTTCCAATATTCCTTACCTATCTATGTCTACTCTTCCATCCTTTCAAGTGCAATATTCCTCCACCCATTCATGTACATTTTTATCCCCCCATTCACTCTTTTTTATAGTGTATATATATATTTATGTTTCCTGTTTTTCATTTTGTTGTTTACAGTACTTGTTTACATAGTCTTTGCATGTGTGCACTTTTACGGAGCTGCTGCCTAATCTCATTGTACCAGTATAATGACAATAAAGGCTTTCTATTCTATTCTATTCTATTTTTACTGTGATCAGAGTCTGATGTCGCAGTAAACTGCTAATCTGCGCGGCTCACTGAAGGACATAAGTTTGTGGTTACTCCACACTTTTGTGTTGTTGTTTTTGACAGCATAACCTCTTTGGGTCACGTGACCTGTGACGCATGCGCAGAGAGGACCGTCCCCACCGCTTCCTGTAAAGATGGCGGCGACCAGAGCAGCTGGTGTGTGGGGGACGTGCAGGTTTCTGCTGCGGGGAAACCCTCTCCTGGTCCCGGGGACCGCGCGGACTCGGAGCTCGGTGAGCGGGGACCTGCTGCCCCGAACCTCGCTGTCCCGGCCCCCGTGGTCCCGGCCCGCCGTGCTGGTGCCGGAGGACGAGCAGCGGAGGAACGCCGCGGTGCTGGCCGCCGTGGAGCGGCTGGTCCGCGGGCCCGACCTGGGCCGCCTGTTCGCCGTGGTGCACCTGGCCAGCCGGCAGTGGAAGGTGACGGCCGAGGACCTGGTGCTGCTGGAGAACCACCTGCAGGCGGACTGCGGGGAGCGGATCCTGCTGGAGAAGGTGCTGCTGCTGGGGGCCCGGGACTTCACCCTGCTGGGCCGGCCCCTGCTGGCCCGGGAGCTGGTCCGGGTGGAGGCCACGGTGCTGGAGAAGACCGAGTCCTGGCCCAAGGTCCACATGCGCTTCTGGAAGAGACACCGCTACCAGCGCCAGAGGACCGTGGTGCAGCCGCAGACCGTGCTGCGGATCAACAGCATCGAGGTGGCCCCGGGGCTGTGCTGAGGGGCCCCTGGGGGCCCCTGGTGGCCCTGGACTGTCCTGATGCCCCTGGACCGTCCTAGTGGCCCCTGGACTGTCCTAGTGGCCCCCGGACCCCTGGACCGTCCTGGTGACCCCTGGACCCCCGGACTGTCCTAGTGGCCCTGGTGACCCCGGACTGTGCCGAGGGCCCCTGCCTGTCCTGATGGTCCCTGAGGGCCCCCGACTGTCCTGATGGTCCCTGAGGGCCCCCGGACCCCCGGACTGTGTTGATGATGGCCCCTGAGGGCCCCGGACCCTGGACAGGGACGGGCTCCAGCGGGGTCATCCGTTCTGTTTGGCTCAAGTTTGTTTGTCTCAAAGTTGCTATGAAATAGAAATACACCTAAGCGGGTCAAATGTGGCTCATTTCTTCAGTTTATTCTTGTAAATAAATAAACTTTAACTCTGCAGAGATGCAATCGTGTTTGAGCTGGATGATTTCTGTTGAATCAGGTTTTGAAGCCCAATTTGTGCTAAAATATAGAACAGCTAAAAAAAGAAAAAAAATCTTTCTTCAGTCATTTAACATTGTGTAAAGCAGGGGTCTGAAAACTTTATCAAAAGAGCCATTTTGCCCCCACTTCTACAAAAAAAAAAAAAAATTGTTGGGAGCCGCAAGAAATAACAGATTTAAAAAGTTTTCACCTTTTTATTTTAGCTGTTACAACCCCTAAATATAATAGAAGTGCAGTGTGCATTTGTAGGCATACTTTGAAATAAATTAAACTGAACTGTAGGCCTATTTCAGTCTATATTTGTGTAAAAGTAAAATAAAAATACCCCACTCTAATATAAAAAAGTTTAGCTGCAGCTCTAAAAAAAATAGAAATAAAAAAAAATAGGTCTTTTAGATTAGATAACTGCCCAACAAAATAAACTAATATGACTAAAAATGAATTCAGAAATATCATTTATGTTGGTTTTTTTTTTCAAGGCCAAAGGGAGCCGCTACAATGAGGATGAAGAGCTGCAGGTTGCAGACCCCTGCTGGAAATTTCCCCTCTGGGGGACTATTAAAGGATTTCTTATCTAAAGCTTTAGACATCAAATGTGTGAGAGCAAAAAAGAAACTAACAATTCAGAAAGTTCACAAGACAAAGTATGCAAAACATTTTTATTTTTAAACCTGGTTGAATCGTCTGGAGACAGGATAAGGGCTCGGACTGTTCCAAGAGATTATCTGAAGGCACTATTTAGCATTTATGTTCAATTGTAACAAAGTTTAGATGTGATACCCAGGACTGCAGATGTGTTAGAAAGCTGATGCCTCGTCCAACAGGCAAAAACAGTGATGAACCCAAATAAAATGTTGCTACTGGTGTAATAAATCAGCTTTGCAGCCTGAAAAAAATATTAATTGAAAAAGAAGAATAATTTCCATTTAACTTAATGATCTGCCTTTTGGAAAAAAAACAAAAACAAACTTTTAATTGATGCCCAACCATAAAATCAACCATCTATGTCACAAAGACAAAGTAAAGGCCTAAACAGAACTCGGTGGTAAAGACAGGTTAAATCAAACGAGTGGGTTTTCTTTTTTCATTCACAACTGAGTTACTCACTTCATTAACTTCAGGACTTAAGAATCTGTTCAGTTCATCTGAAAGTAATTTGTAAATGCCCAGTTATTAGCTTCTCTCGGTACCAGTACAATAAGACATGCTGTCAAAGATGCACAAAAAAGGAATATAAGTTTGCCGTCCTCATTCTGTAGCAAATAACACCCTCAAGTCAACAGGCCCTCGTTCAATCCTATTCTATTATTTAAAATGTTAAAAGCCGTTTAGCTCTTTTCTGTAAGTGTGTAGTGACATTTTGGCATAAATGTCTGCTGGAGTAAAGAGAGCGAGCACAGACAGAGAAGGGATCCAGATGTTGCACATCAGAAACTGCTGAACAGACCAGTGGCCGAGTCTGTGGTCTGAGTTTGTTAATACTGACTTTAACATTTACCTCAATGTAAGGGCATAGAAACCGTAGTTCAGATATGTGAAACCAATAACACACTTGCACTCAGAATGAGGACAGCAGATTTACATTTATATCATTTTTTACATAGTTAGTTTGCGATGGGGCCACTTCACAACGTGGTTCACCACAGAGCTGCATCAAGATGGACGACATCCATGGCTGAAGACTCCAGAAACAATTACCTCCATAAATGGTACCACATGTAAAAATCAGGTCATGGGCATTAAATAGATTTGAGAATGCTGAGGCAATGTTACACCCCGCCAACTGTCACAGACTGTTTCACACTTGCTTATCACATAAAAAGACTTTGGGAAACATCGTCTAAAAGGCCTAGCTTCACTGGTGAATTCTGCACAGTGATTCAACAAAGTCTAAACTACAATTTATGCTTTTAAACCTGACTTAAGTCTGAACGTTAACAAAGGAGAGAGAAAGGAAAGAGAAAAAAAAAAAGCTTTTCTATGTAATAAATCAACAACAGAATCTTCCCCTGAAACATAGCAGAAACAAAAAACTATTTTCAAAACAGTATTTCAAGTATTATCTTTAAAAGTCCAATGAGGATAGTCCAAAGGATTGACTCTTCTTCCTCAAATTCACGCTCTGCTGAATGACCAGATTTCTTTTGCTTATGTTCCTCTTCGTATGAACCCTTTTCAAATGGGTCCTGGTGTACCGTCTCATCATAAAACACTCGCATTTCAAACTCGCTCTCCCGATGAGACGGGTGGCCGTAAATGCCGATCCCCACGGGCCTGGTGAAGTCCCCTGGAACGACCACAATATCGTGGCCACAGGTGGCCGACTGCAGCTTGTAGGTGTCAAACTTTGGATGCAGGGTTTTATCTGACACATACAGGTCTGCATCTCCCTTGAGGCTTTGCATGTGCAAAATGATGCGCCCGTCGTGGTTGAGGCGCAGATAGCTGTAGTTTCCTGCCCCGATGTGGCCCTGAACCACATGGAGCAGAACCCACTCTTCAGGCACATTGCTGTCCTCCAGGGGGCTTAGGAAGCTTCTTGCCTGTGAAAGCAGGAGGACGATGACCAGCGTAGTGCAGCTCAGCATCATGGTGAAGGCATCAGTCAGGCAGTGACCAGACAGCCTGCAAGACAGACAGGATGATTCACAAAGAGCCGGACTCAATCTCTAAATTTAATCAGGGACGGACCTCGAAACTCTGCTTTCAAAGCCAGGCCATTACAATTAAGATGCAAACAACAAAATGCAAGATGAGAATACTGTACACAAGTTAAGTCAGTAACGTTCACATCATTTTCAACATCCAACTTGAGTTGCCGGAGACAAGAATCCTGTTAGATAACATCTTTTTTCAACTTTTCATCCATCTTGTACAATACCAGTGTTTGTATACAAGACGGGTGTGTAAGGGACTCTAGATTTACCCATATGACTGAGAATCTACATTACTGTGGAAGTGCTTTGCTATTCTATCAGAAATTATCAATCCAGCTCCTGTATTGATATTTATAGTTAATACATGCACTATGTTTTCTTTTAAAATCCATCTATGGAGATTACACTTGTTTGTAGGGGTGGGTTAAAAATATCGATATTTTATCGATATGCATGTGTAGGAATGATTATTGATACATAAATCCAAGTATCGATTAAAAAAATAAAAAATTAAATTAAATTTTTTTTTTTAATCCCGATTTTTTCCCCGATTTTATCACCCAGTGCTCCTACCTAAGTCAGTCCTGGGCATTGCTCCATCTACCAACCCCGGGAGGCCCTGCACTGAGTTCAAGTCTCCTCCTTACTTGAGGAGTGAGCAGGCTGCTTCTTTTCACCAGGCAGGGTGGGGTTTCTCTGGCCGGACGTGGCGCGTGGAAGGATCATGTTATTCCCTTATTGTAACCAGAATATCGATATCGAATCGTATCGTATCGGAAATCGTATCGTCTTGGGACCTAGTGTATCGGAATCGTATCGGGAGGTCAGTGATGATACCCAGCTCTACTTGTTTGCATCATAAGAAGAGTAAGAGAAGACTAAAATGGGGCACAAATCATAAATTAATAATTTCCCAAGAGCCTTATTTACAGTTGAATGTGCATTATCCATGATTTGACAACACAATAAATCAATTCAAAAACATACACAATGTCTGAAACTACTGCAGAAGAAACGATCAAACAAACTTAAACTTACTTATTGTGTATCAGCAGACAACTTTTAACAGTAACAAATATAGGATATTTAAAAGCAAACTTACTTGTGACGCTTAAAACACAATCATTGGGTGTGAAACTAAATAAAAGAGATCCCAGCAAACTAAATATACCGACACCCGGAGCTCTGGATCTCGGAATAATCATTAACTATGTGATACAGTAGTTTTTCTAAATGGAGAAGCAAGACTCAGCTAGTGTCGTGTCCTCAGCTCAGTGAAAGCAGTTAAAAATAAACTGTCAAGTTTCCTCCCGAGTCTGACCTTTGAACAGGTTTGTACCGGCAGATCTGCTGTTTAACCGCCCATCAAATATCTGTTTTACCGCCTCACATCATACAACACCAACTGACAGACAGAAGACTACAGAAAAGGAGAGAGAATACTACAGAAAAGGAAAGAAAACAGAGACATTATAATAAAACCTGGAGTCCTAATTATGTATAAATGTAACTTAACACCTGTAAAGCTTCACATAACAGCCTAAATGATTACAGAAAAATACAATAATCACACCAATGAAAGCCTAAACGATGTATTACTCATAACTGTTTAGGGAGAGATATAAATAAATGTTTAGGGAGAGATATAGATAAGTGTTTAGGGAGATTTGTTTGCAGGGCTGAGCTAACAGCTACTGGCGGAGCTAACGACCGCAGCGACTCTGTCGCAGGCTTTCACCTTTCAGCAGAAATAATTACAGTTTCGATAAGCTAGAAGGAATTAAATAACCTTAGCGTTGACAAATAAGTCCCGGAGTCGTTTAAAACAACGCCGGGTTTACTTACACAGCCTGGCCAGCATTTTCAGCTCTGTGCAGCAGCCACGAAGTTCACTTCTTCGCTTCCCGTCTCTCCCGGTCCGACAAAAGGCCGGCGGCGCTGCAGCGCCCCCTTCCGGCCCCCGGCGGCGCTGCAGCGCCCCCCATAACAGACATTAAAAAAAAAAAATCCCCCCTCAGAAAAATAAGAAAAATAGAGAAACATATTTTCTCATCAACAAAACAAATTAAAACATTTTCAAATAACAAAATAACATATTTGAACCATTTTCAGACAATAAAATAACTGAAAAAATCTGAAAAATGGTTCAAATATGTTATTTTGTTACTTGAAAATGTTTAAATATGTTTATGTATAATATGCTTTGTTGATGAGAAAATATGTTTCTCTATTTTTCTTATTTTTGTGAGGGGGGATATATATTGTTTTTCGGCACTACCTTGTTCTCTATAGCTGATATAACACGAATTACTCCTATGTGGGATCAATAAAGTTCTTATTTTTGCCATCTGAGAAAATTAAATATATTATATTTGGGGCCTAAATGTTTCCCAAGTATATTAGTGCGTATGTGAATGAATAAATGAGACGTAAAACGTACATTTCTTTGTAGAAAGGCGCTTTATGAAAATAAGTCCATTTACTTATATAGTTTACAGCGCAGTCTTGCCACATCCAATATGGCGGCGACGTTGACGTATCGCAGCAGCGGGCAAGAACCATAGATCCATGGCAAGAACCCGTTTTATAATCGATCCATGGCAAGAACACTCGATGTGGCGTCTACGTAGATATGTCTATGGCGCCCCCTACCGGCCAGTTGGTGCACACGGCCGGTCCGTGTGCTCAGAAGAGACATTACTTCTCTTCTTTTGTACTCGTTTTCGTTGAGGTCATTGAAAGATATTTTATCATTTCGCCATTGAATCAACGGAAACATATCTTTCCATAGGATAAAACAATCTAGTTTTGTTTATCTCGTGCTTACCCATGCATCCTGATAAATGTTCTGTACTTGTAACAAAGAAAATATGTAGCCTCATACCAAGTTAAGGAGTTCTAGTATTGTTCACGGCTGATAAGAGCTCTAAGAGTTGACCTTTCAACAGGACTGCAACCTGAATCTTCCTCTACTGAAATGGAAAGATTTGATACGTTTGAGAAATGTCCTGTACAAACACGTGCCTTATCATCAAGTGTTACTTTATTAGACTGCATATATACAATTGCCTTGGCAACATCTATTTGAAAAGCTGTCCTGGACAACAGCTTCTCCTCCTCTCCAGATTTAAAACCACAAAGAAATTCCACATATTGAACTAAAAATCAGATTATTTTCAAACGGACAAACATTTAACGTCTCAGCATGATAAAAAACAAAACAAAAACAAACTTAAAGCTGCCTGAACATCCATTACAGTTTCAGCTTCCCCTCTGAGATCATGTCAATATGCACACATTTTACTCTCCTAATTCAGCAGTTATGTATAAACATTATCCATCTGTGTACATGCGGCTAGAATCTCTGCGCTTACGTGAGATCATTCATAGAAATTTGAATTTGTCTTCAGGCATCGGCATTCACACATCACTCAAAAATCAACATGTACAGATTTCACATCAGGTGTTTTTAGAATCCTTTTGCACTTTAATGATCACCAACTGTAGTTTAACAAAAAAAAAAAGAAAAGAAAAGAAAAAGAACAACAACAAATGTTCCAAGGGGAAGTGTCTCGAAAATACGCTTGATGACTTGGTTGGTGTGTTTCCAAAAAAACACAACAAATTATAAATTCTATGTAGATATACTCGTTCAACAAGTCTGCATAATCTGTCACATTAGATATATTTCATATTATGTGGAAGTCACCTCTTATCACTTCAAATGTTCAATATTTACTGCAAACCAGTGGACCAATTTAAGGCTTCCAAGTTCGACAGTGAAGTCAAAGTCGATCCGTCACGTCCAGGGATTCTGGAGCGGGCCTCGCCAGACGCTACGATGATGCGTGTCCTGATGTTACTGATGAATGAAAAGGCCCCGATAAGTAGTGTTGTGATCTTTTTCTTTACGTGTTCACAGAATATAAGATTATCTAAACATTTAAATAAATCACTGCACCTGATGTCTTATAAAAACACTCCTGATTCTTCATTTGTTGGAGACGGATAAAGAAACAGGAATAAATATGCTGCTGGATGATTGAAATGATAGATTCTGAATAGAGCTTGAAGGTTTTCTTTCAGGCAGATGAAGGGAGGAACCGGGTTGTTATGAAACGTTGCCATCATTTGTTTTAAAAGAACATCAGCAAAAAAAACACCAACAACAAAAAAAAAAAAAAAAAAAAAAACCCAACAAAAAACCGTTTGCATTATACAGTTTACAACGGAGTACCATGCTAGTGCTGCTTGCCTCGTCTTAACCGTTTATTAGCAATGGACAAATCAGTGCTGCTGGGAACTACAACACACTACTGTTATTAACCCCATTCTGCCCAGGTACCTGCTGCTTTCTCTCAATCACAACGCTCTGAAGACAAGGGGGGAAAGGGGGGAGAAACAAACTGAGGAGAGGTAAAGACTAAATCTGAAATGTCACCGTTTGCACATAGAACTTAGTGAGATGAAGAAAAGCTGAAACACTTCATACAGTCCACATGAGTGGCAGCAGAAACAAATGGGTAGGAAACGCTCTCAGTCTTCTCAGCTACGATGCAGAGGTGGGTCGAGGGTTTGAGCATGTGATGAAGATCATAACCGCGGGCCGTGCTGTTCCTGCAACTACGCTGAGCACCAGCTTAACAACGCTGCATGGCGACACGCACGCGTGTCCTCTGCTCGTGGACAGAATGGGGGTAAAACTACATTCCTGGTCTGACTAAAATGGAGTTTTGCTTGTTAATGTAGAAAGAGGCTCCTCATCTTTCCAAAACTCTCCAGTTCTTGGCTTTGTCATCTTGGTTCGTACAGTTTTTTGCGAGTATGCTCTGGTCTCCTGCTCTGGTCTGTAGTTTGAAGGGGGGAGGGGGCGAGGCGGGGCGAAGCAGCTATGATGCTGGGGGGGGAGGAGGAGGAGGCAGGTGGAGCAGCTCAGACGGGGGGCCCCTTGCGCTGCAGTAGATACTGCTGGATGTCGTCTGCATCCCGCTTCAGCCAGGCGGCGTTGAGGAGGATGTTCTCGCAGCATTGCTGCACCGTGCGCTCGGCGGCCGGGGCCGGGTGGCTCTCGAAGAAACTCTGCAGGGACAGAGGAGCTGTTAAACACCCATACAATCTGGCACTAACTGCACACCAGCACTCAATTAACACCTTATTCATTTTTGAACAAAAAAAGCAGAGCATTTTATTTAAATGTTTTGTTGTGTAGATCAGTGTCTCCCAACCTGGGGTCCCCCCCCCCCTGGGGGGGCGCCAGAGATCTCTGGGGGGACGCGAAACTTTGTCTGCTTTGAAATTATGCAGTTGTAAAGATTATATTTGCAAATGAGTCATTCATAAGACATTGTTAGGATTAATTTATGAATGTCTTGAATATTTTTTGTGTTTTTTGGTGACAAACACAGATATAATAATAACACTAATAATAACACATAATAATAATCAAGACTGCCTATCTCATTTAACGATTCATCTCTTGTAATTTTCATACCTCTGCTGTTTTTAAATGCTTTTGATGTTTCTTTTAAATGTATTCTGCGGGCTTTCTTTTAACATGTTGTGTACGGCGACTTTGAGTGCCTAGAAAGGCGCCTTAGAAATGACATTTATTATTATTATTATTATTATTATTATTATTATTATTATTATTATTATTATTATTACAATATCATTACTCAACATTTAATCTACTCCGACAGGTTGTTAAAGGAAAAATGTTAAAAAAAAAATGTTGGTCTCATATTAAAAGAGACATTTTTCAGAAATATTTTTATGTCCTTTTGTGCATATTTTATACATTGGTGACATTGGAGAAAAACAAAGTCATCTGTATACAGAGTAAACCAAAGAGAAATGTATAAAAAAAACATAATTAATGTTCATTTTTTCAATTAAAGTCTATTTTTGTGCTAGTACGTACGGGTCGGGGGCCCGGCTGGTCTTAGACACAAGTAGGGGGGGACAAGGAAAAAAGGTTGGGAACCACTGGTCTAGATTATTCTATCACTACATTTTCTTATTGTTTAGCGCTGCCTCATTTCTTTCTCTCTTTTTTTTTTTTTAAAAGATTTTTGTGGCTGTAGTGGCCTTTATTCAAGCGTAGACAATAAAAGGGGCAGAGAGACAGAGAATGGGGACGACATGCAGCAAAGGACCGCTGGCTTTAGCCACCGTGCCGCCCAGCGCTGCCTGATCTCTCATTAAATACCAGCCTAATCACCTGCTTGAGGTTAGAACAACAGCATGATTGAGCTGTTGGGGGATTTAATCAGCTCATGCCATCAGTATTTCAGCTTTTAGAAATCGCAGCATCTCGCCCTTTTCTCCTGGTCAGACGTCATGATCTTCTAACTTTGAAAGCAAGACATTTGTCTTAGATTGCGACTTCTGCATTAAGAGGAATAAAGCTGAGAGACCATAAGATTCCCTCATTAGTCCTGTTTTCTCTCAACAGTATTTGGAGATGTTGCCTCACTGGTTTCAACAAGCTTAGATTTCCAAAGAAAAGCTGAACAACATCTTCAGACTGCAGACTCCCCCAGTGCACAAAGGGAAGAAAATGTGACCAATAACGGCTGCAAAAACTGTGTTTGTAAAAGACTCATTCTGCCCCCTAGTGGTCAAAAACAGTTAAAGTATCCAAATGAAACATTTATACTACCTGGTAGCGACGCTAGATCTAAAAATGACACTTTTACAGTTTCCTACAGGAGCATTTCACAGAATAAAACCCTTCAAACATGAATAAAGACTTTTTTTCTCACCTTAACTTCTGCAGCCATTTTATCGATGGCGAATCCATCAACTGTGAGCTGCACACACAGATAAAGAGCAAAATGTGACTCCAAAAAAAGTAGGAATGACAGTTGAGTCCAGTTGTGACATGTAGAAAAAAATAACAGGGTAAAACTTCCCCCAAGGCTTTTCTTTATCTTTAAATCAACAATAGTGTGCAGGACACTGAGGACCTTGGAGGACTGTTGAGAGTAAATGAGTGGCTGCAGGTTGTGTTTTTTCTTCCAAACCTTAATGAGTCGTGATATGAGGAAGCCTCCCTGGTAGCGGTTGTAAAGCTCCTCCCAGTTGTCCTTGACAAACTTCCACGCAGCTTTCCTGCCTTGTTTGCCGCTTCCTGCCACTCCTCCGATTACAGATACCGTGTCCTGAGGACGAACCTCCTCCTGCCCGGATCCATATCCACACGGTAGAAATTAGTTAGGAAACTTCAACCACTACCAAACAATGTTACTCTTGATCTGGATCTTACAATAAGAGTTGTGACTTTTGTGGCTAAAATCTTCTGCCACTTAGTTATATTTAACACTGGACCTTACACGCGTCTTCCTGTCTCCTTGTAAATAACAGTGGAGTCATGAGTTTGGAGTTAACAATGTTGCGTACCGAGAGAGCGAAGCTGAGCACTTTCTGGACGAGGTCGGGAGCAGAGATGGCCCCGAGAACCCGCTCAATTCGATTCTTCTCTTCCTGCATGTCTGCTTGCTTGTGCAGCTGAGAAGGTAAAGACAAAGAAAATCCGATCAAAGAGATGAACAGCTGCTGGGAAAAATCTGAATCTCTGTCAATGCATGAATCCATCAAACTTAATTAGAGGCCGACGCAGGAACAGCCGCTCAGCCTGCACGTCTGGAGACTAGGCCTGTGTTGAAAAAAATCTATTTCCCAATTCTAAATCGATTCTCATATTAATTCCTAAAAATCGATTCATATGTCTAAAGATCGATTTTTTTTTTAAATTTATTTATTTATGGAATTTTTCTTCATTATTACATTACAACTTTTGGTTATTTTTTTGTTTATCCCCAAAAAAGGAATGTTTTGTTGGACACGAGAATAACTGGTGCCATGTTTTTGCCTTTAAATATGTTTAAAGGTATGAAAACATTAAAGTGTTAGGTTATAATTGCATAAGTTGTCTATATTTCATTACTTTATAAACTGTCTTGGGGTTACATTTAACAACAAACCAAATGCTGAAAAATTAAAAAACCAAAATAGACCAAAAAAGGAACAAATAAAAACAGAATGTGGGAAAAAATAAAAGCGATTTGATCCGTCTCTGTTTCCTCCCTGGATCTGTTTGGTAATTCTGCCCCACGATGTTTCTGAAAGCAGTTCTATCAGCATTCTGGGAGCTGATTGGTCCTTACAGCATCATTAGCTGCAATACTTGCTGTTTAATCTCAATATAATACTAGTAGTAACATGTTGCAGAACTACAGTCATATAATTCATGCAACAGCTCAAAAAACACTTTTAATAACACTAACCCAAATCAATATCGGAATCGAATCGAATCAAATCTTGATAATCGATTCTGAATCTTAAGAATCAGAATCGAATTGATTCTTGACATTTGAATGGATCCCCAGCCCTACTGTAGACGGCAGGATGAACCCGGAGCAACCAGACGTCTCCCCAGAGCAGCCCTGACTCACCGCTCACCGAGTGGTTAGTGTTGCGCTAGAAGATGCATCTGTTTGACTGGTTTCAACACGAGTTCATCACATGATCAGTGAAGTTTAACACGAGCAGCGTCCTTGTTTGGATCTGCTCAAGACTTTCAGTTTAGAAGGTACAGCATTACAGCGCCAAACCAACTGCAACCACGAGTCAAACTGGCTCAACCTTTCCAACAGTGTAGGAGCAGAAGTGCAGAAGCAACGCTGAAAATCAACTTTGGTGGAACAATTTCACAGTTTTCACTCTTGTATGATATATTTTTCTTATGATATGAATTTTTCATATACCGTAATACCGGTGAGTATGTACAGTACACAACGTTGGGAACGCCGCGCGGTGGAATGTGGCGCCGCTGGACACTGTTTGTGAGGGGACTGTTTAGCAGTAGTGATGCACAGATTGTTCGGTAACCCAAATTGTTCGGCCAAAAATGGCAAAAAAACACTTTCGGTGTTCGGTGGAATAAGTGGGAAAAAAAACGAACAATTAATAACGGCGTTGTAATATAAGGAAATAGACTGGCCGCTATCGTACCGGTTGCACCACAAACATAAATCATTGGCCAACCAAAAAGTAACCACATAAGAATTTTACCAACATTCACCAGGAGGTGGAACCAAAACAACATAATGCTGGGAAATTAAAACATGTTCAGTTTTTTATGTTCAATAACTATTTTCTACTTTGTAATTTTGTAAAAGATTTTTTTCTTTGAAAAGCCTAAATCAAATTTATATACATATATATATATATATATATATATATATATATATATATATATATATATATATATATGCTTTATTATAAGTGCCGCCACCTCATTGTAAACTGCATCATTTTGTGAGGCTGTATTTATACTAGTGTGGACATTGTTTTTATACAATATTTCCTCCTCATGACAGTAAAATAGGCCATTCTAAGCCAATTTACTGCAGCAATTCCTTTCCAAATCATGAGAAAATGTGGTTAACACCCAGTTGTGCATGAAAAAAAAAATACCGTGATATACCGTGAAACAGATATAATTTTGAAAAATACCGTGATATAAATTTTTGGTCATACCGCCCAGCACTAGCAAAAAATATATATTTGTTTGTACTTAAACCTAGATACCATGAATTAATAACTTATTACCTTGTAAATTCAATTAATCTTTCCAGAGACCAGAACATAAACCCCCGAGCAATTATTACATAAACAACAGAAGGTAAAAACTCCCCTAATGGGAGAAAATTCACATTTAATTTAAACTGTTAACAGTCAAGGTCATTAAGGAAGCACGTATCAGTTATGGAGATAAACTGGAACAAGTGTTGAGCTACATGTCAACTTTAGTTCACTGGTGAACCGCCTGCTGCAAATGTAGTTAAGAGTCAGACTCACTCAGCTGAGCTCTCCAGTGACCGCCAGCTCTTCCTTCACAAACAGTATTATTATTGCCATGTCATAAATGTTATTGATCTTCCTTCAAAGCGCCGCTGGGAGAGAGTTGAGACCAGATCACAGCAGTGCCGTACCGCACTGACAACACAAACAAACCTGTTACGGCTGTGTTATCTGTATAATGACGGGGTTGACCACGTGTTGCAGCTCTACGCTGCTCCAGCCTGCTGGACTACACTGTTCTACTGACGTTCCTGAGAGGAAAAATACATACATCCACCTACTTACTGCTTCCCAGCTCTTCTGCTTTCGTGTTTTTGAAGTTGCTTTTATAAGTTAAATTTATTACACTATTTGCAAAATGAATGAGAGATTATTTAAGCTGGGAAATATCCCAAACTATACGAGCCAAAGATCACTGGATCACGCAAACCCCTGCACCACGATGAGGTCGGGGAGGACGATTTAGTTTTTTCAGGTGAGAAATCAAGTTTAAGCGTTACACATCCACACACAACTTTAAATACCTGAATGTCTTTGACAAATATTCTAAGCTCAACAACTTATTGTTTAATATAATTAGTTTTAGAACAGTCAATGTAAATAAAGTGTTAAATCCCAATAAATAGTACCGGTACAACTCTGCCACCTACTGACATAAATTGGTTCCTGCAATCAGTAAGGGCAGGGGACTACAAAGTCCCTTCCATCAGCTTTGTCAGCGTCACCACAAAACAGCGCTTGAGACGGTTTATTTATTTACATTCCCTACGTTGGATCCCCTTCCTGACACGCATGTATCCAGGCACCATGACGGGTGGGGACATGAGGCCGGGGGGGATTCAGTGTCCAGCCTCGGGACACTGTGGTATTTGACCAATCCAAGGATGGATTCAGTGACAGTAGGAGACTATTTCCCCCCCCAGCCTGAGATCTGTGGGGGCTGGTGAAGCTGGAGAGTCATCAAGTCTTACTGGTGCACCTTATTTGAAAATCAAAAGTTCCCAAAAGAAGTGCTCAAAAATATGAGACTAAATGTTCACAGCCTGATACAACTGGCACAAGTTTACGCTTTAAGAGCGTCCGTCCTGGAGTGAAGTACGTCACCATAAATAGACCACTCTTATGTCGCACTTCAGAGAGGAAATGTGCTGAACTTTAGCACAAATAAATCATGTCACCCATGTCAATTTATGTGCCAAAGATAAAGAAGAGATTATATTTTATGAGCTATTAACACAAAAGCCAGTTGATTTCATAGCATTGGTGTGTAACATACTGCTACAGTTTTACCTTCAGCATCGTGTCCAGTGTGGTACTGTCTCCATGTTTTAGCACCGTCAGATACACCTGTTAAAAAGAAACAAAAACACAGTCAACACGATGAATAATTATCTGTAATGCTTAACAGACGGGTATTATAAAGACGCGACACTTCTGCAAAGTAAAACCAGGGAACCATTCCTGGTAAATAGGAGCCCCAACAGAGCCAAACACTAAAACTGCAGCTTGGCTTGGAGCAGCTGGGCTCGCACCGTCATCCTGGCAGTCGGTGCTGCAAAAAGATAAAAGTGAAGCCAGCCTACTGGCATCGTTGCAGCAGCATGAAACCAGAGCGACTGATGGAGGTCTGCATGATCCTCACCAATGACAATGCTGTTTCCAACAGTAGGCCTGTTGAAAAGATCGATTCTCCGATTTTAAATCGATTCTCATATTAATTCCTCAAAATCGATTCGTATGTCTAAAGATCGATTAAAAAAAAAAATAAAATAAAATACTTTTTTTTTGATCATTACATTACAACTTTTGGTTATTTTTTTGTTTATCCCCAAAAAAGGAATGTTTTGTTGGACACGAGAATAACTGGTGCCATGTTTTTGCCTTTAAATATGTTTAAAGGTATGAAAACATTAAAGTTTTCAGTTATAATTGCATAAATTGTCTATATTTCATTACTTTATATACTGTCTTGGGGTTACATTTGCATAAAATGCTAAAAACCAAATTCTCATAAATGGGGAAAAAATAAAACAGATTTCATCCGTCTCTGTTTCCTCCCTGGATCTGTTTGGTAATTCTGACCCACGATGTTTCTGAAAGCAGTTCTATCAGCATTCTGGGAGCTGATTGGTCCTTACAGCATCATTAGCTGCAATACTTGCTGTTTAATCTCAATATAATACCAGTATTAATATGTTGCAGAACTACAGTCATATAATTCATGCAACAGCTCAAAAAACAGTTTTATTAACAGTAACCCAAATCAATATCGGATTGGATCGAATCAAAGCGTGATAATCGATTCTGAATCTTAAGAATCGAATCGATTCTTGATATTTGAATTGATCCCCAGCCCTATCCAACAGAACTGGATTAATGGGTTGCAGCAGAAAAAAAAGCCTGTTTTAAACCACACGGTCACTCGGAGAGAAAAGCCTCGCCCCTAAAATGTTTCTTAATCCTCTCCCACTCATCCGTCTGAAGTTCTCCAGTGAGGGAGTAGGACTCGGAATAAAAGATAAATTGTAGCGTCTCGGTTACTCATTCCCTGATTCCATGTGTGCAGCCACCTGTGATGCTAAATAGATACCAGGAACTTTGAGATGATTGGTCTGTATTCTTGTAACCATTAACCGAGCTTCCAGTATGTTTCACTGGGTCGTTGTGAGCATCTCCGTTGTTATACGGTTAAAGCAGCAATGACACAGGTAGTCAGATTGATGCCTCCATGAAGGACACAGCTTTGAGATCTCCGGAGAGAACAGGCGTGCTCCGACTTCATGACATACAGTGTTGTAGTAATGGGAATCCTAAAGCCTTTGCTATCAATATAACAATATATTTATTTTCCTGAGCCAACACAAGCAAAAACAAGAGGTGGAGCTGTTAATGTTGGACCTGACTAGGGCTGGGTGATATGGACCAGAAGTCATATCTTGATATTTTCTAGCTGAATGGCGATACTCTATATATATCGATATTTTTTCTGTGCCATAATTGGGGTTTCCCCCAAAGCATTATAGCATAGCATCTCTGTTAGCTTCATTTTTTAGTTTTTCAGTTTTAATACAAAGCCTCGTGCCAAATGTCACACAGGTTCCTTTATTAACAGAGGTCTGCACAATATCAAAATGTATAAAACAAATGAAATAAAAATAAACTGCCTGCATATATAGAATAAAAATGCTTCTTGAATAAAATAAAACAAATATCCCTTTCCTGCATAACAATTAAATTAAAAAAATACACTGTGCAATTAATACAATGTAGACAGTAACAGGCAGACTTTTCCACTGAGGTTGACAGTTGTGCAAATAACAAAACATTTGTGCAAATCTCAAATAAAACATTCAAGTCAATTTGTCACAAAATAAGCTATATCAAAATCATACTTTTTTTTTTTTTTTTTTTAAATCGATATTGTCTCGTACCATATCGCGTTTGAAAATATATCGATATATATTAAAATCTCGATATATGGCCCAGCCCTAGACCTGACATCAAGTGGAAGCGTCAAGCAGCGGTCCAGACTAGCAAACTAGATCAATCCCTCTGGCTTGTGTTTGTTTAAGCTCTCTGGATTGGTCCGTTTCACATCTCCTGTTGTCTCAAAGTCACTTCGGGGCCACGTCCGTCCTTGAGCGCTGCGCACCGGAGTGTGGAGCTGATATCACAGCCAATCAGAGCTGGCATCAATCAATACCCACACCTGCTGCTGAGTCATGTTGTCACTAGTGACCTCTACAGCCAGATCTTTGTGCGGTTCTTTATCAGTGTGAGAGTATTATACCAGCCTTTATACACACACACACCGGCAGAGACAGAGGAAAGAAAAAGGCCCCACTAGCTCATCTTCTAATGTGGAGGGGAATATTTGATTTTAGTTTTTATTTCCATCCATGAGGCAACTTACTGGACCACCGATCGAAAATGTAAAGGCGGCTGCCATTTTCACTAGGAAAATTGCAGAAATACAAACTTTAATCTGTACATACAGGACTGTCTCAGAAAATTAAAATATTGTGATAAAGTTCTTTATTTTCTGTAATGCAATTAAAAAAAACAAAAATATCATACATTCTGGATTCATTACAAATCAACTGAAATATTGCAAGCCTTTTATTATTTTAATATTGCTGATTATGGTTTACAGTTTCAGATTAAGATTCCCAGAATATTCTAATTTTTTGAGATAGGATATTTGAGTTTTCTTAAGCTGTAAGCCATGATCAGCAATATTAAAATAATAAAAGGCTTGCAATATTTCAGTTGATTTGTAATGAATCCAGAATGTATGACATTTTTGCATTACAGAAAATAAAGGACTTTATCACAATATTCTAATTTTCTGAGACAGTCCTGTATTGCATTTCTGAGGACCCAATTTGCAAACTGGCTGTACAAACTCATGCAAGTACCGGTATGTTTCACTCACCGGGCTCCTCAGATCTGCAGGCAGGACCTGCTTGCCCTCGACGTGGTCCTTAAATCTCCGTCTGGCCTCCTCCAGTGTGGGTTTGTGTCCGGCCTTGCCCAGCTTCCCCAGGACCAGACCTCTCAGCAGGGCGTCCAGGTGGCCTGGCGGCAGCACATTTCAAGTTAAAATTGGTTTTATTCTCTTTATTCACTGAAAATCTCTACGGACTGATGTGGTCGATGACACCCCAAACCTTCCTCTTACATTCTTTCACAGTGGACACACATCCATTTATATAAAATCAATTTGAATTAAAGCTGTAAGCAGCGATGAACGGGCCCTCGCACCCTTGTGCATGTTCAGGCTGCAGTGGAAGCTTGTATGACTTGCATGTAGATTCTTCAGGCCTGGACATTTAGTGGATGAAACCACCCACGACTCTTTATGTCAAACCATTCAAAAGTTATGGCAGAAAGTAGGAACTATCAGATATGGACCAATCAGAAGAAGGGGGGGCACGCTTTTTCGCGTCTAGCGTCACCACGGTAACACTTTTGACTGAGAAAAGTAATGCGTGTAGTCGCAGGATGGAGACGCACATTTTGATGTATAACACACCTGGGTGCACGTTACAGTTCGGGCCGTATTAACTGCCGAAGGAATGGCATAAATTTCGCCAAAATTACACGATTAATTCAAAATGGCCGACTTCCTGTTGGGTTTCGGCCATGGCTCCAAGAGACTTTTCTTTAAGTTGTGACATGATACAGGTGTGTACTGATTTTCGTGCATGTACGTCAAACCGTATCGTGGGGCTTGAGGCACAAAGTTTTCTAGGGGGCGCTGTTGAGCCATTAGGCCACGCCCATTAATGCAAACCATTAAATATCAAATTTATCACCAGGCCTGGCTTGGGTGCAAAATATGGTGACTTTTGGGGTACCTTTAAGGGGGCAAAAAGGCCCTCATTTCGTCGGAAAAATAAAGAAAAAAGAAAAATTCCTACAGATACAATAAGGCCTTCGCACTGTAAGTGCTCGGGCCCTAATAATCTTTGTTCAACTTAAACAAATTGTTCCCGTGTTCAAATGTTCAGTATAGGAATCTCAGTGTAAAACAAAAACAGGTACTCAAAATGATTCCCCTGCAGTTAAAGGCTGACTGAGATTGAATCCGTTTTGGAGCAGGACCAGTGATCACAGTCCTACCTTCTCCGGGCTTGCTGTCCCAGCCCAGCTTGAGGCCGATGGGGGTGAACAGGTCCCGGATGAACTCCTGGATGTCCTCGTGGAAGTCGGTGGTGGACAGCAGCGAGGACAGCACTCCCAGGTTGCAGCTCAGGTCGCTCCACACCGTGTAGTTGGGCTCGTTGACGAAGGCTTCCATCAGCCTCAGCACCTCCACCGTGCTGATCATCCCTGCACGAGACTGGAGACACAAACCCATCACAACCTGCCCTGTTCAGAAACACTACGCCTACTTGACGTCTAGAGGTAGAGGACGAGGAGCTTCAGAGAAAAGCATTTTCTGGGACAGTTACTTATCACCCTGAGAGCAACTTATCAACAAATAAATGGCCAGACATTCCAACAAAAATGAACAAATTAATGTTTTCAATTAATGCATCAATGAATGAACGCATGCTTTCAATGAATTAATGTATAAAATACTTTCAATGAACACATGAACAAAATACTTTCATTGAATGAATGGTCAGTACTTTACAGTTTCAGTCAAACGCGATGAAACCAAAGCAATCTCCACCATTAAAACCCAAAACTGTAGAAAATTCAAAAAACTCAGACTCACTGCCATCTGATCCTTTAAAACATTACTCACATTACAATGACTCATTTTACCAGAAGAAAAATGAAGAAAACTATTGCATTGATCTTTTAAATGTGCCTCATTGACAGCCACGCAGCATCACCAACAAACACATTAGTGGCGATATAACTGTTACTGACTGAAGCATGAGTTTAAATATTCAATAATATTATAAAACATACCAAAGAAGTCTGAGTTCATACACGTAAATACACACAAACTAAACTTGAACTGTGTTAAAAACTGAAAATAAATCACATGATTTTCCACTGCTTTGTTTCCATTTTAAATGTAATTACTGATGTTTAGATCACTATGTTCTCCTGCAGGCACAAGTCTTACGTCCTAGCTGCTTCTGGGATTTTGTGTTTAGTCAGAATTGTCCAGGACCATTTTAGTCTAGTTTTAGTTAAAGATTGTATTTAGCCAAACCCATTTTACAATTCAAACAAGGTTATCTTATTATTATATTATTGTTACCTTATAGACTCAAGAATACATTCATTCCAGATACAGAAGACTCTAATTTGAGTTTTCAACATATTTATTTTAATCGCATTTCTCCCCATCTTTTTCTTTTGCGATGACACATTAGGTTTTCTTTTTCCACATCTATGTAGGAAAGTGTTTCCAAAGATGGATCTTCTTCTTCCCCCCCGCCAGAGCAGATCCCCGCGTTTCTCTCTGTAACTTTGTTTTTAATGGACGTGAATCTAGAGCTCTGCGTTAACGGCATCAGCCTCTAACTCTGCAGCCGCATCTTCTGGATCTGATTCCCCGCTGCAGCGACTGGGATTGAGGACTAACGTCACCCAGCAGAACTAAACCAGAGAAACTACTGAAAACATGGACATTAAACCAGAGAAACTACTGAAAACATGCACATTAAACCAGAGAAACTACTGAAAACATGGACATTAAACCAGAGAAACTACTGAAAACATGGACATTAAGGATCTTTGCTAGAACATTTCGTCTTGTTTTGGTCAACGAAAACACATTTTAGCAGAGTTTTTATTTTGTAATCTACATTTTAGTCTTGTTTTTATTCCTCTACAATATTGCATATATATTTAATTATCGTCACATGACCAGCATTTTCGTTGCGTCTCGTGTCGTTTTCCTCAGGTGATAAAAGGTACATTGGCGATGATATTTAGTCATAATTTTCGATGACGAAAGCAACTTTAGTCCCCACCCACTCCGAGTGTGTGCATGACGGTAAATGAGCCTTACGAGGGAGAAGAGGTCGTTCTGCAGGCCCAGCCGGTCCACGGGCTGCAGGCTCAGGTCTCTGACTCCGGGCAGCAGGCTCTCCAGCATGGACGAGCTGTACTGGATACGATAGAAACCCACAGTGCCGGGGTTTATCTGTGGACAGCAGACAAACAACTGGCTCAGACTGTGACGACGACCACTATTTTCAACTCACACACTGATTATTTTTACTCAATATGGGTTCAAAAGAATGAAACTTTTAACATATCTAACGGAGATTAGTCAACCACATGTTCGTTTTGGCGTTTACATTTTCCGTAACAAACGATCATCTTTGCTTAAACAAGCGCATTAGCTGAAAAAAGGTTGATTTCAGTGGTAATAATTAGGAGATTGTCAACAGCCTGACCTGCTGTGAGACACATTTACACATTGAAATGACCAGAATGAATGACTCCATCATAAAACTGACTGAGTAGCCTAGAGTGCAGCAAAAACCACAAGGACCTGGAAAAGTCTGTAAACCCCATCTGAATCTCCGGTAAACAGTAATGGATTACACGACTAGTCACATTATTGGTGAAGGAAACCAAAAGATTCACATTATTCTGTTGGAAATTGATAATTATTATCCATCAGTTAAAATTGATAAAAGGTAAATGTGGGTTAATGAATCTCCCTCTGCAGTTTAAACTACTGGTTTTTACAGGAAACAGCCTTGGAGTCCCTTGTGTGACACTGCAGCCCAACATTTCCCACGGGGAGATGATGTGGAGTGAGCAGGTGATCTTTTTGGAGAAAAGGAACCTTCTCTTCGGGAGAGAAACAGTTTACTTTTAATGCAAGAACCAACTTTAAAAAGGCCTGTGGATTAGACTGATAGGAACCAAAATGCAACGCAGCCTAACCCACCGCGAGGGAAGAGCTCCCACTTACTAACACCAATGTTCATTTAAACTTAACCTGGAGATCAGCACTCTGCATGCAGCTGGTTGTGACAGCCAGTTCAATTCATTTGACGTAAATCAAACATGTGCACAATTACCCTCCATTTCAACAATTACTTTGTAACAACAAGGAAATTTAAAAGAAGTTTAACAATTTTGTCTCCTAAAACACTTTCAAATAGAAGAGCAGTTCAGTGAAAATTATCAAAGTATTTCACAGTAATTTAAGTGCATATACAACGTAAAGAAACATTAAATATTGTGTTGATTGTTGATAAAATGACGCCGTTAAACTATTTAGTCACAATCAACTACTATTTGAAAAAAAAAAAAGAAATAGTATGGTTCATTCAATTGCGACAAGTCTTTGTAATATACAGGACTGTCTCAGAAAATTAGAATATTGTGATAAAGTTCTTTATTTTCTGTAATGCAATTAAAAAAACAAAAATGTCATACATTCTGGATTCATTACAAATCAACTGAAATATTGCAAGCCTTTTATTATTTTAATATTGCTGATTATGGTTTACAGTTTAAGATTAAGATTCCCAGAATATTCTAATTTTTTGAGATAAGATATTTGAGTTTTCTTAAGCTGTAAGACATGATCAGCAATATTAAAATGATAAAAGGCTTGCAATATTTCAGTTGATTTGTAATGAATCCAGAATGTATGACATTTTTGCATTACAGAAAATAAAAGGACTTTATCACAATATTCTAATTTTCTGAGACAGTCCTGTATATTTGCTTTATTTGCAGAAAACCAATGAAATAAGGCCAAACCCGTTGAGGTTTCAGGACTCACCTTGACCCAGTGGTCGGGGCTGACGCTGCTCAGGGTGATGGTCGTGTCCGGTCTGTCCAGCAGAACCTTGAGCTTGGAGCATTTAGGATCCTCGCTGGTACAAATGCTGAGGGGAACCATCCAGCTCGGACACTCCTCCTCACCTGTCCAACAGACAAATGAAAGCAGCGATGACAAGTCTCCGCAGTCGCTCTGAACCCTCTAATATTTCCTCAGGGTTTGTTATTTCACAGTGTTTTGTGTCCCGGTGTCGGCCGTAAACACTCACTGTTATGTGGTCCGCTGGCACAGAACTTCTTTTGAGATATCTTGAGGATGCGATCGTCACCTTGCTATAAACAAGATTATGGTCGGGGAGGGGAGACAATTACAACCTGAGGTTTACTTCTGTTAGTTCATCCAGCAGCTCATTTGCATTCACACTCCAAAGTGACAGAACGCAGCGCTGCGTCTCCGGTGCTGTGATGAGAGATGCCAGATTGCAGCTAATGGAGCTCACCTGTTCCTCATCAACTACTATTATAGGGAAGCCCATCTGCTTGGTCCACGAGCTCATCACCGCAGCAATGGGTTTCCCACTAGCCTGTTCCAGACAGTCCCACAGGTCCTCTGTGGAGACAGACAGAAGTTACACGGATCAATCAGCTCAGCTCCTTCATCTGGGAGAAAAAGATTTCCCAGAACTATCCTTACCTGTTGATGCATTTTTATGTTGGAACTTTAAAAGATAGGCATTCATTCCTTTCCTAAAGTCCTGAAAAGAATTCAAGTATAGAAAGAAGTCAATTTGATGGACAAAGCTGAAAAACAGCAACGACGGCAGCGAGTGGGACAACCAACCTCATCTCCTATGTAATTGTGCAACATGCGGATCACGGACGCTCCTTTGCTGTAGGAGATGGCGTCAAAGATTTCATCCACCTCCGAGGGATGACCCACGTTCACCTGAAGAACAGAACACCATGCAACATTAGGCCTGTGTTGAAAAAAATTGATTTCCCAATTCTAAATCGATTCTCATATTAATTCCTAAAAATCGATTCTTATGTCTAATACGGAGCCCCTAAAGGGACACGGATTTTTTTTTTTTTTCTATAATGAGTTTTATGCGCGCGCGTAAAACCTTTAAGTGAGCACGTAAACTTGTTTACTTGCAAGCAAAGTAGTAATGTCCTTATAATGGAGTCCCAGGTTAAAATATAGCTCAGCTAAATCCTGTAATGTCATTTCCATTCATAAACAGAGCAAGGCGCAACTGGAGGGTCTCCTGTTCCAGCAATACTCCCATGTACTTGTTTTTACGCGCTCACGTAGAACAACTTTTAGGCGCTCACTTATAAGTTTTGCGAGAGCGCGTGAAACTTTTTAGTGAGCGCATAAACGTTTTACGTGCTCACTTAAACAACTTTACGTGCTCACTTAAAGGTTTTACGCGCGCGCGTAACGGTTTCACGCGCACGCTTAAAACTCATTATAAAAAAATAAAAAAATCCGTGTCCCTTTAGGGGCTCCGTAGTCTAAAGATCGATTTAAGAAAAAAAATTTTTTTTAATTTATTTATGTTTTTTTTTTCATCATCACATTCCAACTTTTGGTTATTTTTTTGTTTATCCCCAAAAAAGGAATGTTTTGTTGGACACGAGAATAACTGGTGCCATGTTTTTGCCTTTAAATATGTTTAAAGGTATGAAAACATTAAAGTTTTCAGTTATAATTGCATAAATTGTCTATATTTCATTACTTTATATACTGTCTTGGGGTTACTTTTGCAAAAAATGATAAAAACCAAATGCTCAAAAATTAAAAACCAAAATAGGCCGAAAAAGGAACAAATAAAAACGGAATGTGGGAAAAAATAAAACCGATTTCATCCGTCTCTGTTTCCTCCCTGGATCTGTTTGGTAATTCTGACCCACGATGTTTCTGAAAGCAGTTCTATCAGCATTCTGGGAGCTGATTGGTCCTTACAGCATCATTAGCTGCAATACTTGCTGTTTAATCTCAATATAATACTAGTAGTAATATTTTGCATAACTACAGTCATATAATTCATGCAACAGCTCAAAAAACAGTTTTAGTAACACTAATCCAAATCAATATCTGAATCGAATCTTGATAATTGATTCTGAATCTTAAGAATCGGAATCGGATCAATTCTTGACATTTGAATCGATCCCCAGCCCTATGCAACATTGTGTTAGACACAATAACACTCAGTGGGAAGTTAATTTTGTCACGTTATCATTTCACAATTCAGAACTGCTTGGTTTTGTAAACCTCAGCTGGAAAAGGCAGAATGCCTCATGTTCAACATTGTAGCAGTGTATGTTTCTGCTCAGCCGTAGGGGGAAATGTGGAGCACCAAGGAGGGTGCGCTTCAAATTTTAATCAGCTGTCTTCCTCTTTTTTAGGAGTAGCATGCTGATCCCCACAGACGGGATCAATCCTTCCATCAAGAGTGTTGAAAAAGAGACCAAGAAAATAGAAAAAGAGCTTCATTGTGTCGGCTGAGCTGCTGTCGTGTTCCTGCTGGAGGGCTGACCCCAGACCTGTACCAACATCCCAACAGTGAATCACTGCACATCTCACCTCTATGGGATGGCTGCTGTCCAGGGCATCCAAGTCCAGAGCGCGGGTGTAATCTGCTGAGACGAACTGGGTCCAGATGTCGTACTCGGGGAAGCAGTGGTCTACGCACAGATACTCGATCCAGGATGCAAATCCCTCATTAAGCCACAGATGGGTCCACCACTCCTGCAAACAGAACACGCATGCAGGGGGATGACACGCCGTCCTCCAAGCCTTTTCTAAATCGCTTTCCAACTGAATATGAGGTCCTGCATACTAAAGCAAACTAAGTGACTGGATTACATACAAAACCTAATCATTTCTAAACAATTATCAGAAACTTTACAGGGTTAGGTTTCCCAATTTAGCAAAGTTTTTAGTATATTTATCTTTTAAGTTTTTCTGGAAGAACTGTTCTATCTTCTTCCACAGAGTTCACCATCTATCTACACTTTAACTGATCTGATCACAACTGCCATGTGATTCAATCACACGGGCCACTATTCGTTAGGTCTGTGTTGAAAAAATAGATTTTCCGATTCTAAATCGATTCTCATATTAATTCCTAAAAATCGATTCTTATGTCTAAAGATCAATTTTTTTTTTTCGCCAGGTGAACTTTAATCCCAGTAGTCGGACACACAGTTTGTCATGACACTTCTGAAAAATGCAGGTGGTTCATGGCAATATGTGTGCGTGGTGACAGAATAAATTAGATAAGATAAAATGATTTGTTTACTGCATGAACTGTTGCAATTTCTTTCTTTTTTGCACTTTAAATGGATATTGAAAGGCCTGTTTGAGTTATTTATTTCTTAGTTATTTCACAATAATTATTGTGAAATTATTATTTCACTAGTTATTTTACAGTCATATAATTCAGGCAACAGCTCAATAAACATTTTAAATACTAACCCAAATCAATATCATGATAATCGATTCTGAATATTAAGAATCGGAATCAAATCGATTCTTGACATTTGAATCGATACCCAGCCCTACTATTTGTGTTAAGGGATGAATACGCTCACATTTGGGACCGATGTGCATCCCGCTTCTAAGAAATGTTTGTCAATAGTTACTAGAGATTAATTTGGGCATTCTTCAATTACAATGATTCCTGCTTTTTCAAAGCTTCTCAACAAGTACAGTGTGTTTAATTGTGCTATTTTCCATTACAAATGACTAGAGTGTTATGAATGATTACCATGGTGACCAGGTTTCCAAACCACTGATGGGCGAGCTCGTGGCCCACCACCAGAGCCACCCACTGCTTGGACGACGAGCACGAGTTCTTGGGGTCAATTAGCAAAGCCGTCTCCCTGGAAAACACAGGAGACCTCATCACTAAACATGAGCTTTCCTCCTTCACCTCCGCCGTGGGGCTGATTACTGAGGACACCTACACGCAGCTGCCCAGGCAGAACCTGCAGCTCAATATTCATCACATGCAGGCCCATATCTGACAGGTGACAGACTATATCAGCAAATACAGTGCAGAAAAAACTAAAAAGGGTGTAATTGCATTTCAGAAGGCAGAATAATCTCCAACAAGCTCAGGGGATATTTTCTTTTCTTTTTGGTGTGTCACTTAAGATTGCACTGTCATTGAAACAGACGCTAAAAATCTCACAGTAGACGCAGACAACGTTTGGTGTGCCTGCTAATTAACCAAATGCTCTTAATTTGGAGACTTGGAGATTCTACTTGTGAGTGCGGTTCACTTGGGTCAGTGTGACCACAGCGCTCCTGTGTGCAGTAAAATGACCCGGCCAGCTCTTCAGAGGTCTCGGTACTGCTACCAGCAAACTGATGCAATAATTTGCGGTGTGAAAGCTCTGCGACCTTGACTGGACCCGACTACAGGGCGTACTCCACATCTCAGAGGTAAAAGAGCTGCTGCACACAGCTACGTGGCGCATTGTGGGCTGTGAAGGTGCACAAAGAAAAATATGGCAAAGAAAGGAATGCCGGCAGTCATAGACAAACGCCTTCCAGCTACTGTCACGCTTAACTTACAAAGTGTACAGTTTGCCTACAGTGGTATGAACGGGAAAATAAAGGCACAGTCCGGGTCAAGACTCAACAGTTTTTCTGTCACCCTTCAGGCTGGTTGCCGTGGAAACGTGACACTGATGAGGTCTGATGGCAACACCAACTGTTCTCATGTGGCCTGTGGTGCCGTGTCTCACCTAGAGTGAAGACAGCACTTGTGAATGTGAACCAAACTAACTGAAAAGCGATCAAATGTGATCCGGTGCGCACCACGGCCCAACCGCGGGTCGCTTCTACAAACACCACGAGTGAAAAGGACCTGAGAGAGGGACGGGGAGCTAAAGCAAACGGCTAGTCCCAATCAAAACGATGGAAGCCAAACTGCACCATCTGAAACAACTCGCATCTCAACATTAGGCCTGTGTTGAAAAAAATCGATTTCCCAATTCTAAATCGATTCTCATATTAATTCCTAAAAATCAATTCATATGTCTAAAGATCGATTTTTTTTTCTTTTATTTATTTATGTATTATTTTTTTTCATCATTACATTACAACTTTGTTATTTTTTTGTTTATCCCCAAAAAAGGAATGTTTTGTTGGACACGAGAATAACTGGTGCCATGTTTTTGCCTTTAAATATGTTTAAAGGTATGAAAACATTAAAGTGTTAGGTTATAATTGCATAAATTGTCTATATTTCATTACTTTATATACTGTCTTGGAGTTACATTTGCAAAAAATGCTAAAAACCAAATGCTCAAAAATTAAAAACCAAAATAGACCGAAAATGGAACAAATAAAAACGGAACGTTGGAAAAAATAAAACTGATTTGATCCGTCTCTGTTTCCTCCCTGGATCTGTTTGGTAATTCTGACCCACGATGTTTCCTAAAGCAGTTCTATCAGCATTCTGGGAGCTGATTGGTCCTTACAGCATCATTAGCTGCAATACTTGCTGTTGAATCTCAATATAATACTAGTATTAATATGTTGCAGAACTACAGTCATATAATTCATGCAACAGCTCAAAAAACAGTTTTAATAACACTAATCCAAATCAATATCGGAATCGAATCAAATCAAATCTTGATAATCGATTCTGAATCTTAAGAATCGGATCGATTCTTGACATTTGAATCAATCCCCAGCCCTTCTCAACAACTCAAAAACGTCTGCTCCAACATCTGTGGGAGGATGCTGTGTGGGGTACGGTTGTTTTAGAGTCGGACAACTGGTTCCTCTAAGAACTCTTTAGGGGGGAAAAAAAAAACAAAGTAGATCTATTGCTCTAAATGTCTGTTTCTTAAATACGACAGTCTTACTTCATGAAGGACAGTAACTTAGTTTCACCTGTAGGTAACAAGGCCCCAGTTCTCCATGGCACCTGAGCAAGAGGTAGAAAAGTGTTTCACTTTAAATGTTTTCTGTCAGAATATGTTTCATTTATCAGCGTGTGTGTTGGTCTGCGGTTACGTACCAGCAGCAAAGTCCGCAATAGCAATGAGATCAATTTTAGGCAGTGGGTATGGAACATTGAAGTAGTCTTTGTAGAAAGGTAAGGTCTTAGTTGCAACCTGCAAAATAGATAGAAACATGTGTGAAATGTTGTGTTGGATCTCTTGTGCCAGTCTTGCTGGAGACGCGTTGTCCAAACACTGAGACACATCAGACTGCAGCAACATCATGCAAATGCTGGTTAATATGTCTAATACTCCAGTTATGGCTGGAAAGTCCGGACAGTAAATGTAAAACATGCAGTGAATAGGACGCCATTGTCTGTAGATTTATATGACACCTAAACAGTGATGTGTTTCTTCAACACACTCACCTCCAAAGCAAACTTCCCTTGTTCTGACTTCCCGACTGGCGTGTAGACGCGTACCGTAATCCCATCTGACGACTGGCTCTCCACATAGTCGTATTCACCAATGACAAACGCTACAAGGTACGTGGACATGATGGGTGTGGTGGCAAACTTAATTTCCACCAGGTTTTCATCCTCTGGGAATGGCTTTCGATCGATAACATTCTGGAAAGAAGAGACGCACGTTAAAACAGATTTCCGAATATATCTCAACAACGCGTGTTGCTGCACGTACAGTTGACACCATCACTAGAACAAAAACATTTGACTAAAACGCTTTGAATCTTTGCTGTGAGCAAACAAGAATGTTGCATGAAAAATACAAACAAAAAAGATTTCCTGTCAAACACCAACGTTTACAGCATCAGGTTAAACCACTGACAGCCTCTTATTCCTGAAGGCCGACACATCGCCATCTAAACCAAGTTCAGACCTTCAGCTAGGAAGTCGTCTGCTCATCCAGTGTTGCTGAGTATTTTTGAGATTTCAAAGAGCCACCTTGCAAAACGACAGGCCTGTGAGTTCAGATGGGGACGGTGTTCAAACTGCTGCTCCCGCCCCTCAGTGAGCACGACCACAAATCTACCACCATGAGCAACTTTATTTCCTACGAACCCTCTATACCTCAACGGCCACATGACCTAAATACCTGATATGACCATTTATGGCAAATTCCAGTTAATCATCTCATGAAAAAAATAAATAAAAAAAAAACAACGTACACTGAAGTGTGTTGGTTCTCATACAGGGTCAAACTAAAGAAGGTATTTCTAGGCATCGGTACGTTGTAGCATCACTGCTTTTTTACTTTTTACTTTTACTCCTTACATTTTCACGCAATTATCTGTACTTTTTACTCCTTACATTTTAAAAACAGCCTCGTTACTCTATTTCGGCCTTTAGAAATAAAACTATCCAGTTAAATTGCTCCATCCGGATAGAGTGAATTTGGTTGTGGTTGGATGAGAAGTATAAACATAATACCATTCCGACACCCTATTGGTTCGTACGTGTCTGCTCTCTGAAACACATGTTAATGCTCAATAGTACACATATATGCTTCATTAATATATTTGCATTATACTAAGATACATTCATTTTCAATGGCTTTTGTCCTTAATGGCTTTTTTCCCCCTTACATTACTTTTATACTTTAAGTAGTTTTGAAATCAGTACTTTTACTCGAGTAAAAAACTTGAGTTGATACTCCAACAGGAGTATTTTTAAACTCTAGTATCTATACTTCTACCGGAGTAATGAATGTGAATACTGAAGACACCTCTGTCTGCATGTCATCCCCATTCTCTCTCTCTCTCTCTACCTCCTTCCTGTCTGCAACTTGAATAAAGGGCCACTAGAGCCACAAAAAAATCTTTAAAAAAAAAGTTAAATTGTACTGCACCATCTTGTGAGAATTAAAACACAACAAATTAAACACATATGCACAGAAATTCATTAAATAGAGTGCAGATATTCCCGTTGAGCGGCTCATCAGGAGCCAGAGATCCCTGTCACCTCCAAGGTGCAGCTCTCCAGTCCAGAGCAGCGGAGCTGCCGTTAACGTGAGCCAGATGATTCATGATTCAGTCCATCAACAAAACCCTTCACTAACAATATCTGCACCATAGCCAACCTTATCGGACACATGGAGTCGTTATATTTCACATAGGGTTGAACAGAATATCAGCCGGAGGAAGAATGTGCAGCGACTGCCTGCCCTGTGTTATATAACGGGAAGAGGGGGAAGAGAAAGGAGGGCAAACACACGCAGACGCCGGTGACTCAGGCCGTGTGAAGCCCGGGGTTTCTCCGAGCTTGGGAGTGAACGTGAGACACGTACCATATTTGACAAGGCGACTCGGTCCTTGGGAACTATCAGAGCGATGTCAAAGGTGGCTTTGATAGCGGGTTCATCCCAACAGGGAAAGGCCCTCCGAGCGTCGGTGGCCTGCAGGGGTGCAGAGAGGAGAGGACAGTGAGAGAGTCGCTGGGTTTGGTCCACACGGGGTTTACATCAAGTAAAGCAGCATCCAAATACACCTCAGTCACCTCTGTGGGATGGCAGTACATTTCAAATGCCCTCTATTGACTTTTTAAACTACATTTCATAATATACTCTATTCATTTTCAATGTATGCTGCTATAGTAATTTGCTAATAAATAAAGTATAAATCATTTTCATTCAATCTTGTCTTGATTTTGCCTATCAGGTGGGAAAAAAATGAAATCTTTAAAAGAATAAAGTGACAGACAACTGGATAGGAACCAACTCTGCTGCGACTTCCACCCTGCAGTTTCTACCTTTCACCATTTTCACATGACCCTCAGAACAATCTGTGGCAACTTCTGGAAAATTCCAACAAGCCTCTCCTGGTGTTCTGGACACCCCTGAAAGTTTACATTTCAGCTAAATTAAAAGGTTTCTCAGAGACCAGAATAGTGAACCTGCATCTGCCTTGAACAGTCAGCTGCAGGTTTGGTTCTGAGTAAAATCTGAATCTCTCATTACAGCCCTCACAAACTTCCCCATCGTCAACAAGAAGCCCGAGCTCATGCAGTAACTGGCCAAATACGTAACAGGGTAAAAATCTGAGATGGCTCTGACACATCATCCTCAATCTGTCCTTTCAATTTGTCACACAACTCCTGGCTTGTTGTGGACAGATCTGAGTGAGGCGCTGGGATTGTTTTTATCATTTCCATGTCAGCAGATACGAGACATAGCCCTGCACCCAGAAACGCCTCTACCCCTAAACATGTAGCATAGCCAATTGAAAACCTTCTAATACATTACTTATCCATTAAAAAGGAAAAAACAAGCCTTACACTTCTCACTCATCTCATCTACATCTTTAGGTACATCTGTAATTTCCATTGATAGCAGTATAACAAGTCCCTGTCCTTTATTACTCAGTATTAAACATGTGGGGTTAAAAAAAAAATTCAACTACAATTTTATAAATGTTGCTACAGCACAGACAAGAGAAAACACTACACCTGCCTTTATTCATTTATTACAAAAGTAAGTCAGAAGTGGCCTAACAATCAGCTTGACTCAGCAATTTACTTGAAGAACTAACCATTTCTCCTCAGCATGACACATTCATAATTGTCTTTACTACCACAACTAAGAATGAAACCTCAGCTTTAACACAGTAACCACACCTCTCACTCCTGAAGTCACTTCTTTTCAAAAGGACCTTTTGTATCTCTTCATTTTATTTTAAACGCAATCTCCGGTATTTGGACAGCCGCATTTTACAGAGATTTCATGAAAACATCAGGAAACTGTCTCAACACCTTTAAAAGTGCCTAACTGACGCTCTGCTCTTAGCAAACACGCCACACAGAGTATTTGGAAGTAACAGGTTTAAAACATGCAGATGGCAGGCCTCAGCGTCTGATAAAAACCTTCAAGTCAGCGACCACAGGGCATATTTAAACACAGTAGCATTTCAAAACAAGCACAATATAATAAACACTGAGCAAAAACAGTTGTATTGTTTTGTTTTACCTTAAGAGTAATTCTGAACACCCAACACAGTCATAAGACCATCATGCCTCTATATGTTGCAATAAAGGCAACTAGAAGGTTAAGCAACACATCCCACTTTCCCAGAAGAAAACATGACATTTCCTAATATTCTCACCTCGAACTGTGTGACAGCAGCGTACCGGACCTCTCCAGCAGGAGTTGTATATTTACTTCTATAAAATCCTTTCATTTTATCGTTCAGTTCCCCAACAAAGTCTATCTTCAATGTGCCGGAGCCTGGGGAGGTGTGCACACAGAGAGTTGCATTGCTTGTTCAGGGAACATCTTTTACCCTTCAACAGCAATTATGATAGAGGCTCTTTTCAAAAGCACAGATAGCCAACAACAGAGCCGAGTGGAACTCCTCTTACCTTTCTGTAGAGCACTAGGAAATGACAGAGTGACTTTCTCATCCTCATTTTGATAGTTGAATCCTGTGGCGTTAATTTCTAAAAAATAAAAAGGCAAAGAATAAAAAAGGAAGAAAGGACCATTGAGTGACAGAACACACTGTTTGCTTTGAAGAGCAACACCATTGTGCGTTTTCAATTATATGAAACAAAGATGGGATCAAAAGAAGTAGTCACAGATAACATTCAGGTCATGAGAACATCATGAGTAAATGAGAGAGAAGAATAGAAGACTGAAAGCTTGATCCTCACCATCTCCTCCCTGTGCTGCAAAAGATGCCGTGATGATGTCAATGTCAGCACAGTTCATCACAATCTGATTTGTAGCTTGTGTGACCTGTAAATATTGACACAAAACAGCTCAACTTATACTTCATAAAACCTCTGCTGTGCCATATGTTTAAAATGCAGTTTGTCTGAGTTACGTGAAGTTTCCCCAAAGCGAAAAAACACCTCTGCAAAAACAAGTTCACAGCTTTTAACGAAAGCCAATGATAAGCTTGAATATTGTCTAATTTAAATTGCGCCGACGGTGGAAAGCCTGGGGAGTCAAACAGCTGAGACAGGAATCATTGACTAGCCGTGAGATAAACCTTCAGGGCTGAATGCAAATGTGCTCACAGATAGAGAGCCAACTGGCAGAGACAACACACAAAGTGACGAAGACAAACTGGAGAAGTGCAACTCATGTGAAAACAGTGGCCACAACTGTGCAACTTTATCGTTGGAAGATACTTTTAACGCTGACAAATTCATAGCTTGTAGCACACTGTGGCTGGCTGTGATACTTTGAGGCTGACAAGGCGGAAGGGAGCCTGCAATTACGAAACACGACAGATGGCAAAAAGCCAGACTGCTCGAGTCCCTTTCAATACATGACTTACAGGTTGAAACATCCAGCAGTGACGCAACATACGCATGTTTTTCCCTTTCAGGCCTGGAGCAAAACTCATATGCTCCCAGCATGGTATCATTATCCAAGACACACAAATAGTGTTATTTATTTTTTTTCTAAATACTTGTAAATTCATGAGAAAGGTTTATAATTCACAGTAAATGCTTCACTCCACTAATGGTTTATATTTATTCATTTATTTTATGACTTAAAGGCTCTTGGAAGCTTGAGAGATTAATATTTCTGGAGAATTTTAAGTTATAGGAGACTCTTTTCACACACTGAGTTTATGCCATAGGTTTGTTAGGATTTTGTGAAATTGTTAAAAGTATGAGGGCGTTTTTTTCTATAAGATTGTACTCTGGTGGTTGCTCTCGGTGCAGAACCACCTCCTGTTTTTATGATCAGACTGATTATCCGAGTTCTTCTTTAGGATGAGGACGTGAAGAGGAACGGATGTTTAAGGTTGATGGTTCCCCTCTGGTTTTTCTCTGGTTTTGGTTGTCCTAGATCTTTGCTGGGTTGTCATGTCGGATTAGAGGTAGACAACAGGTCAAACAACAAAAACTATTCACTACTGAACAAACAGTATGGAAACAAAAAGACACTGTTTTACATGAAGAGATAGGCTTTAGTTTGTCCTTCTGTTTGCACATGTATCATACAGGGAAGACCATAAACTCTGAGTACATAGACCCTAAAACAGCGTGGTGGGGGGGTGACACACACACACACACACACACACACACACACACACACACACACACACACACACCTGGAGCTGCTGCTCTCAGAGCCGCGACGCCCGCCCCGCCGTGTCCGTCGGGGGGGTCCTAACGCCCGCAGGGTTCACGGCCGGGTGTCAGGTACCCGGGTTCCCAACACCGCCCCCCCCGGGCCCGAGCACCGGGCTAGCCGGCTAGGCTAGCGGGCTAACGGCCAGATTACCCCCCCACCCCGCCAGCCTCCCGGCCCCCACCCTGCACCAACCTCCACCAGCGCCTCCAGCTTGCCCTCGAAGGTGAAGTCGAGCAGGTCGGGCTGCAGACACAGCCCGTAGTTGACGGGGGACACGTCTGCGGGCAGCCGCACGAAGGGCCTCTTCTCGGGCATGGCTGCTGCTGCGTTCCGGCCGGTCCTCCCGAGGACGGTGCTCCCGGAGAAGGTGCTCCCGAGGACGGTTCTCCCGAAGACGGTGGTCCCGAGGACGGCGCTGCCGAGCTGGCGGAGCTTGGCGTGGAGCGGGCGGGCCTGGGCGGGTGACAGCGACGCGGTGCGGCCCAGGAGCAGCAGCATGAACCAGAGCCCTCTCAGACCTCTCTGCTCTCACAGCCAAACAAGCCTGCTTCCTCCTGCTCTCCCTCCTCCTCTTCCTCTGCTCTCCCTCCTCCTCTTCCTCCTGCTCTTCCTCCCCGGCCCGTGTGCGGCGGCAGCACTACCGCCCCCTCCTGGATCCGGGGTCCGTGGTCGCGGCCCCCCTTAACCCTTTATAGGGCACTCATTGAAATACTTGGAAATGTACAATTTCAACCCTAGAGTGTTATTGGGGGCTACTACCAGAGTATTTTTCATTATTTCTTTTTTTCATTTTTTTTTTTTATTCTTGATGCAAATCAAGTTCAAAGAAGTTACCATATATGGTTCCTTGCCCATTGAGGGTGAAATTGTACCCATACATTGGATATGTATAAAAATACAAAAAACACATACAACATAATATTTATGATACTCTCTTCATAGAGATATTAGAACTTTTCTCCATAAATGGTATAACTTGACTTATAGGGCTTCTCTTTTTCTCCATCCATATATTTCGTCCAATCAGTCCAATCACCTCCTGACCCTCTCCCTCCACCAGCAGCAGGTTGGCCATGCCATTGACCATGCCACAGAACAAGAAGTGAAGAATAGCATTAGAATTAATGCTGGTACTGATATTATGCTATACAAATCTGTGGCAACATCCAATATTGTCTTACCTTATAATGCGCTATTTGTAAAATGAAAACACCCGAAGTATGACTTACTAGATGCACCAGGCATATGTCTACAAAAGGACACTGTCACTTGAACTAGTTTGACCATAAGGGGGTGTATTTGTAAATAAATGCACAAAGTATGGGTTACTAGAGTATCTGGCATATGTCTATAAAAGGTTCCTCAGTCACTTGCACTAGTTTTACCACACAGGGGCGTATGATCATATATGGGGTCACCATTATTCATGATAACTATTTCATTGATTTCACTAATTCTGCACAAACAACACTTATCTCATCAGTTAGCCCCACCATTCAAACACATACTGTGTGAGTTTCATCAACTTAGCATGGTTAGTTTCAGCTCTCTGAACTTTTGTGTGGAAGAAGGTAGGAGCAAATTGACGCATTGACGTCACTACACCCCTGGACCCTTTGATTACATTTCTAGCGAGAAATATATATTTTACTTTCATAATATTCACTCAGTGAATGTACATAATCACTTTTTTGCCCATTGTTCACGAAGTACGTAACCTACGCCGTAGGTTACGTAGCCTACGCCGTAGGCTCTGCGTCGATTTGCCTCGTCGACCAAGGGCAAACATCATTTGCAGACGTGTCTCAGATTGTGACAGAGGGAGCAAGCATTTTTTTTGTGAGAAATAGAGAGAAATAATCCTGTGACTCGTCAGATTTGTTTTGGATGTTTCTGATAGAATAGTTTTCAGAAACCACAAATTTTTATCTGGGTAATTTACACACTTTCAGATAAAGCTGAAGTAAAGATAGCGGAGCTGTTTTATGGTTCCACGTTAAATCGACGCAGAGCCTACGGCGTAGGTTACGCGGCGATGCGCGCCGTACGCCGTACCCTACGCCGTAGGCTCTGCGTCGATTTAACGCAGAACCATAAATCAGCTCCGGAGCCGGCAGGCAGAAATCCCGAAATTTTCGGCAAATTTCTTAACAGGCGTTATCTAGATAAACTGAGCCCAGGTTGGGGATCTTAACGGTTACTTTTACGCCTGAAAAAATATTAAAACTTAATAAAGTACCATATTAACAGCGCTACAGCTGAAATTAAAACAGCTTTTGGCTCTCAGCTTCCTGATTTTAGGGGTGGTGCTGAAAGTAGGAGTAGTGGGAGCATTGGGACAGGCCCCTGGGAAGATCTCAAGTGCCCTAAAATCTGTTCCTTCTTTTTTAGGGGTAGTGAAGAAAAGTAGGGGTAGTGAAGAAAAGTAGGGGTAGTGAAGAAAAGTAGGGGGTGTATTGGGATTGGGCCCATATTTCTACGCCGGGGAAATACACGAAGCAAAGCTTGAAGGCATACAAAAGTCTCGACGCTTGGTCCTACTTAGAGGCAGGATTTGTTGGTGAAATTAAAGTGATGAGGACACAGAACTTTATGATCTGACAGTTTAACATTAGCTACCCAAAAAAACAATATTACCCGATACAAAATGGGAACCGCAAATCCACGTGTCGGTGTCTGGAATCCAGTTTTTTCTGCAAATTGCAGCGATCCATTTGTCTCTCTTAAGCTTATTTTTCGGCAGTCTGTAAAACGATAACTCTGATTTCTTGCTAAATCTATGAGTACAGTCGATCGCACACTCAGTCTTTCTGTCACTCAGTCTTTCTGACACTCAGTCTTTCTGCCACTCAGTCTTTCTGTCACTCAGTCTTTCTGTCACTCAGTCTTTCTGTCACTCAGTCTTTCTGACACTCAGTCTTTCTGACACTCAGTCTTTCTGACACTCAGTGGGCGTAACCTGCTGTGAAGTCGAATCTGTGACGTCATGCGCATTCCCTCTATTCCCAATATTCCAGGATCTCAGGGGTCTGCTGGAGCCTGTCTCTGGACACATGTAGACAGACGACCACACACTCACTCTCACTCTCCTGTGGGCAATTTAGAATAACCCGTTGATCTGACATAAGTGTTTTTGGATTGTAGGAGGTAGCTGGAATAGCCAGAGAAACCTAAGCATACAAAGAATATTCAGACTGGGAGTTAACCCAGGAAGCTGCTCGCTGTGAGGTGATAGGGCTAACCACCCAGCCACCATGCTGCACTTTACAGCCCTTCAGATTAGGGACCCTGACATCCTAAACCCTAATCCTGAACAGAGGTGTTCCACAGGGCTGTGTTCTAGGTCCAGCTCCATTCACTTTGTTTCTACATCACTGCGTCGCTATCTGCTCCCCCAGCACCGTAGTTAAGCGTGTTGACGACACCAGCATAGTGGGGCTCCTTAGAGATAATAATGAGCAACCTGGTTCTTAACACCACCATCATACCCTTTCGGAGATTTAAGAGGACCACACACTCCCAACTCACCATCAAGGGGGTAAAAGTGAGTCCCATCAAATTCTTAGGACTCCACAAAACTGAGAATTTGACATGGACACTAAAGAGATCCTAGCGGGGGCTGTTCTCCCTGGGGAAGCTGAAGATGGCGGGTGGTGAGACTTGGAAAGTTGTCCTTGTTGATTGTAGCTTTTGGTTGCATGTAGCATTTCCTCAATGTTTTAACGTTCTCCAACACCTCTACTGTGGCAACCCTGATGCAACTTTTGAAGGACGCTCTTCTTTGGTTGTAACCCTTTACTTACCAGCCTGTTCTCAGGCTCCTGCGCTCAAATCACCCTCAATATTAACCGTTGGAGAAAACTGATGAGAACATTACAGCTAGGTTCCCTGAACTTTAGCAGCTTTCATAAGCAACACACCCATTAAAGAGTCTAGAGCTTATGAAAGAGCATGAGTATCTGTAACCCTGTCAGTTCCAACACAACGTCTCGTCACCTTTAGAGGTATTTTTCAAACAAGTGAGCCCACTCAATAGAACCTATTTAGATGTTGTCTGCAGTTTGTTGCCGGTTATAATCTGATCTGAAGTGTGGATCCAGGAGCATGTTCCTGGATCTCTGCCATGCTTGTCCAAACACATTATACTACATTTCTGTCATATATAAATCTTATAAATTATCTTATAAAATATCCCCACTATACACTCTCCTGTGTGCTTCAACCTCTCCGTTGTATTTTTCATTGACCTGGTTTTAAAATTCCTCCTTTTTGCTCTCGGCGTTGCTCCTCCCGTTCTCCCGTTTGTTTTTTTTTCCAGGCATGTGGACTTTGGAAGGCTGAATGAGCCGCACCTACATGTTTACAGCTTTTCTGTTGTCATGGTTATTAGTCTTTACAGATGTTAACAAAGACTAAAAGTAACACCAAAACATGCAGCAGCACAGCATTCAAACCAACACAGATATTTTTTTTGACCCAAGAAAATCTCAAGAAGATACCAAACAAAAACCACAAAAAAAAATACTTAACATGACTAAATTTAGAGCAGTGGGCTGCTCCCATACAGCTGCGCCATTGCAGTACTCCAATCTACAATATCTTTTATGTGACCCTTCAGTGTCAACCTGGCACTAAATCTACTCCCAATATATCAAAACGTAAAGATGTTCCGAGTATTCCCATATACTTTTAATCAAACTGCATTTCTTGTTATGAAAAATGACTTTGTGTTCTACTGAAATTTAAAATTTTAATTCAAAATTTTATTTATATTAGCATCTATTACAACAGAAGTTGAGTGACCACTCTGACTTTCAGCTTTTAACTCCTTTTCCTCCCAAATTCACTCGGCAACATTATTGTTCCTTCCCTTTCTCCAAAAAGCCTCAATACCTAGACCAAGCCAAAAACATTATTTATCCATCTAGTCAGTATCTTTACCCACTCTTTAAAAAGCTATTAAAACTCTCTTCGTACAGGTCTGTTAGTGTCATGTACAGTAGCATGCCCAGTGTCTCCCTGGTATACTCATTCCAGATTTAGCCATAGTTCTCTCTCATACACTATGGGATAAAAAACTCATTAATTAATTTCCCATCCACCCATCCCTCTATTATCCACACCTGATTCAATCCGATTCAGGGTCACAGAAGTCTACTGGAGTCTATTTCATCTTACACTGGTTAAGAGGTGGGTGTAGGTCACCAGTTCATTTCATGGCTCATCAAGACATCTAAGTAAGATATTTACATTTCTTATTCATTGTTGAAATAAATGGTGAACTAAATGTTTACAGGTGTTTTAGAAATCAGTCTGTTCTTTTGCTCAATTCAGCTACAACAAATATGTTACAACATACTTATGGGAACAGTGAAATACGCTGTTTTCTCCCTTGATATTTATTTATTTACATATAGATTTGTCTCTTTAATTTGCTTGCTTATGGTTTTCTTTGTTGTTCTTTGTTTTTTTCGGTATATACATTTTATGCATTCTGATTATTTTGTTTTTGTTTTAACCTGTTTGAATAAATAAATAAATGAAATAGAAGTTTCCAGTCTCAGCAGGAATGTAGAGTCACCATTTAACTGGACATGAATATTTTTTTGGATTGTAGGAGGAAGCTGGAGTATCTAGAGATAACCCACTCAAGCATGGGGATAAATGCAAACTTCAAACACAAAAAACCTGGACAGGATCAAGAGTCCGACCAGGAACCTTTTTGGTTGGAAAATATCATTTTATTTATATGTTACATGAAGATTAAATGTCGGTGGATGCCAGGAAGAGGATGAAAACCTTTACAAAGCAGCTATAAACTGACCAAATCTAGTGCCCAACATTACCAAAAGGCTTGGAGCCATTTGCACAAGGCCCAGGACAGTGGCAATGATTGTATAAATGTAAATCTGTGTGGACTTGCTCAATTTTGTTCAGTGTAACAATAAAGAATGTGCATCTGCCTGTAGTGAATGTTTGTCACATATAACAGTAAAAGTGCATACAAGTCTTTAGACTCTGGTATCACATTTTTTAACAAGTTTTCTGCAACACATACCCATACAAGCACATAGCCAGGGGTCCACATAGTCAGTCATAGGGGATTGGCGTCCTGCAGGTTTTAGATGTTTCCCTGTTTCAACCCACTTGATTGTCATTATCAGCACATCATCAAGATCAGGAAAAGTCTCTTAATGACACAGTCATGTCTATCATGGCGTGTTGAAGCAGGGAAACATCTAAAACCTGCAGGACACCGGCCCTCGAGGACTAACTATGTGGTACTAGTGGAAAAGCGCACCATCGCACGTAGCTTTGTGTTTAGTCGAAAGGAATTTAAGCATCAAAGTTTTACTTTGAAAGGGTCAACCGGAAGTTATTGTTGGACTTCCGGAGGGATGACAGCGACAAGATGGCGACTCCCTTGAGCAGGACGCTGCTGGTCCTCCGCAGCGCAGCCTGCGGCAGCTTTAAGGTGTTTGGCTGTTAAGTAACGTTTACATTTGTACTGTTGATAAGTTCAAGAATAGTCATTTTTCAATAGTCGTGTTTCTTGTCGTGAAAACGTTACACAGAATAATTCATACCAGGTTAAGTGACGGCTGTCAGGACACGAGCTTTTACATAAACATTAATGAAAGACAAGCCATTCAATCACTTTTGATGATTGCTTTACATTGTTATTGCCTTTTTATTATTTTTACAGTATTACAAAATATGCTGCCTTTAAAGGTATTTTAAAGTGTTAACTGTTTTCCTTTAGAGTGCCATATATGTGGTTAAACTCAAACGCACAACTTAACCTTGGTGTTTGAAATACCTTAAACTCTTTAAACCAAAGTTTCTGCAGCAAAATGTCACTGGTCAGCCCCACTCAAGGTGACCAAACTTACTTATGATTTTAGAAAATATCCATGTCTGTAGATGATATTTTGGTATAATAACCTTCCTGAGTGGCAGCTGGATCAGAGTTATCAGCTCATGAAGTTCAGAACATTACATTTTAGATGCTGCTGCATATCCTGGTTTAGACTCATGTACAGGATATCTTTCAATGTTTCGCTATATTGTCTTTGGTATCATTTTAAAGGAGACCTTCTAGCATTCATCCAAGCTAAGATGTCAATCTTTCTGACCAACATAGAGGTCACTGCAGCTCTTTAAACTATAAACAACACACACTTTTACACCATTTTTGCCTAAATGATATATACTATCTTTTAGCCCTGTGTCATCTAGGAACAATAGAGACACAAAATACAAAAACTGGAATACTCACAGGACCATAAGGATTCAGGAAATGTATAATATACCCCTACTATATTGTTGTTACCGGTCATTGTGAGCCTTGAACTAGAAGAGCATCATTAGGCTCCTATGAAACTATAACAGCCACTAATGTCACAAACTGGTCTTTATCATGCAAATACGCAACATAAAGGACACCACAATGAGATAAGGAACCAGCTTACTCTTATAAACATTAGAGACACAAAATACAAAAGATACAAAAAAAAAAAAATTACAAAAACTGGAATATTCACAGGACCATAAGGATTCAGGAAATGTATAATATACCCAATTTAGAATCATCAATGAACCTGAAAGGGGTGGTAACTTCATGAGCTGATAACTATGATCCAGCTGCCACTCAGGAAGGTTATCTTACCAAAATATCATCTACAGACATGGATCTTTTCAAAAATCATAAGTAAGTTTGGTCACCTTGAGTGGTGCTGATATCTGGTCTGGAACATGGACTATGTAGAGAAAGTGCTGGTGCACTCTCAGGAACTATTGTCCAAACTGAACCTTTCAAGTCCTTTTATGCTGACATCTACTGGGCATAAATGTTTTTTGAAAAGAAGAAAATATTCACACATGGCTTTATAATGAACACTGCTATAAACATCCAACTCTGCATTGCCGACATTGTCTCCAAAAGCTAAAACTGTCCATTGTTATTGAGCGTAGATTTTTAAATCAGTGTGTTCATGCGTCTCTGGTGGTTTAACCGTTGTTTCTCTGCCCTCTCTCAGAATGTGGAGGCACCTCTGGGCGTGCAGCATCCTGCACCCTTCTTCCTGCCCCTCCGGACCAAGAAGAGGTACTTTATGCCTCCAAATGTGGGAGCGAAGAGCAAGACGACAGAGGACCCTGAAGCCAGGGCTCGAAAAGCAGGCATCGTTTTCCGACAGGAGTATCTTGAGAGGCCCATCAACATCGCCTGCACGGGTAAATGTGTTCAGATTCATGCAGGATATTAGTGCCAAAGTGTTCATTTGATATCTACATTTTTAGTTGCTGTTATGAACATGATATACTGTGCAGAGTAAACCAGAACTTAACTCCTTAGTCTGTGTGGAGCTGTTTCTGATCAAACGGACTGATTGATCACTCCTGTCCTGTTGTGTTCCCCAGCGGGAGTGGTTGACCCGTACATCCCTCCAGAGGGAGACGCTCGGCTCTCTGCTCTGTCTAAAGAGGGCTTGAAACAGAGAACTGAGCAGCTGCGACAGAGTGCTGCCTCACAGCTGGCGTAAGTTTGTCTTCTTCTCAAGTAACACCTCTTTTCTTGTCCTGCGTTTCTGGATCTTGCAGGAGCTGCGTTGCCTTGGCATTGATCTGAATTAACACACCACTTGTAAATAGGGCTGGGGATCGATTCAAATAATCGATTCTTAAGATTTAGAATCGATTATCAAGATTTGATTCGATTTGATTCAATTCCGATATTGATTTGGGTTACTGTTATTAAAACTGTTTTTTGAGCTGTTGCATGAATTATATGACTGTAGTTCTGCAACATATTAATACTAGTATTATATTGAGATTCAACAGCAAGTATTGCAGCTAATGATGCTGTAAGGACCAATCAGCTCCCAGAATGCTGATAGAACTGCTTTCAGAAACATCGTGGGTCAGAATTACGAAACAGATCCAGGAGGAAACAGAGACGGATTAAATCAGTTTTATTTTTTCCCACATTCCGTTTTTATTTGTTCCATTTTCGGTCTATTTTGGTTTTTAATTTTTGAGCATTTGGTTTTTAGCATTTTTTGCAAATGTAACCCAAAGACAGTATATAAAGTGATTAAATATAGACAATTTATGCAATTATAACTGAAAACTTTAATGTTTTCATACCTTTAAACATATTTAAAGGCAAAAACATGACACCAGTTATTCTCGTGTCCAACAAAACATTCCTTTTTTGGGGATAAACAAAAAAATAACCAAAAGTTGTAATGTAATGATTGAAAAAAAAAAATACATAAATAAATAAAAGGAAAAAAAAAAGAAAAAAAAATCGATCTTTAGACATATGAATCGATTTTTAGGAATTAATATGAGAATCGATTTAGAATTGGAAAATCGATTTTTTTCAACACAGGCCTACTTGTAAACCATTTTATTGCACTGTTTTCTTTTTTTTTATTACATGCAAATTGTCATAGAGTGATCAAAATGTACTATTTTGTTGTTTCAGGATTCGTAAAATCAAAGAGCATGACTCAGTGTTTTCAACAAAGACTTTTGCAGAGCAAGCTCAAGAAATCTTCGTCGACGCTCACAACTCATTGGCACAGTAAGAAAATGAACTGATCTCACTCTGCAGACACTGATCATTACACTCAAACATGTGTTATAGAAGAGAGAGAAGAAGTCCGTCTGTCCTCAGTTCTGCTATAAAATAAAGATGACTATGTTCGGATCTTTTTGGTCAGCCTTCATCTCCACAACAACCACATTAACCTGCAGCCACATTTGTTTATATTCATGTTTTAGTTGTCATTATGTTACACATTATTTTCCTCATGTTGTCCTTCGTTGCTCTTTCTTGTTTCTGTAAATGTTTTCTTCTCAACGCAAATAGATTATTGAAACTTCTACTTCCACGGCACACAGTTACAATTGTTTAAGATCAATAGGAGATGTAAGCAATTAACCAAATAAACAAAAATATAACCTCAAAATGTCAGTTTAGGATTATTAAGAAATTAAACATTATTACATTTATGTTTTGATTTGTGTGTCTTTAAGCTTCAGTTTTTAAACGGACCTCTTTTTCCACTTTTTAAAAATGCAGCTTTATATGGTTAAAAATCAGCTTTGAATTTCCTGCTCCTCCAACTCCTCCAACTTCACAAATGATTTTGGGATTAGTTTAAAGGTGAGAGCTGGTTTCTGTCTCTGGCGGGGAAGCGTGACATCTGCTGCTTGTCTTTCAGGTTCAACCGGGAGAAGCTTCACTCTTTGGTGACAGAAAGGTGTTACCCTGTAAGTTCTTGGTTGAGTTGTCTCTAAGCTGCATATAGCTTCAACAAATTCTTAGTTCTCCGTTTTAACTCCTGCTGTCGCCCCGTTTGTGCCGACTTCAGGAGATGACGAGGGGGAACCGTTACAAGACGATCCGCTGGAGGTTTGTGGAGTCCCTGGAGCTGCCCAGAGTCGTCCACGCCCGCTGTCCCGACATGGTCACCAAAGGAAACCTGTACGGGCAGGTGACGGTCCGGATGCACTCCAAGCAGGTGAGAGACTGAACATGCAACACACCCTTGTTCATGAATGTTCTACCAATGCCCTTACTTCCTCCGTTCTTCACTTCTTTCTTTTACTTTCCTGTTTGTTTTTGAGATTTTTCATATCATACTGCGGTTTACCTTAAATATCCCGTTAAGAGCTGAGAACTGTCAACTGTCCTTACAGAGATATAAGCTTTTGTTGGTTTTTTTGGGGGGTTTGTGTTTAAATTGATCAGTTTTGACTGAATCTGAAGCGGTATTTCTATGTAGGGCTGAGGATCGATTCAAATGTCAAGAATCGATTCGATTCCGATTCTTAAGATTCAGAATTGATTATCAAGATTTGATCCGATTCGATTCCGATATTGATTTGGGTTACTGTTATTAAAACTGTTTTTTGAGCTGTTGCATGAATGATATGACTGTAGTTCTGCAACATATTAATACTAGTATTATATTGAGATTCAACAGCAAGTATTGCAGCTAATGATGCTGTAAGGACCAATCAGCTCCCAGAATGCTGATAGAACTGCTTTCAGAAACATCGTGGGTCAGAATTACCAAACAGATCCAGGGAGGAAACAGAGACGGATGAAATCGGTTTTATTTTTTCCCACATTCCGTTTTTATTTGTTCCATTTTCGGTCTATTTTGATTTTAAATTTTTGAGCATTTGGTTTTTAGCATTTTTTGCAAATGTAACCCCAAGACAGTATATAAAGTAATGAAATATAGACAATTTATGCAATTATAACCTAACACTTTAATGTTTTCATACCTTTAAACATATTTAAAGGCAAAAACATGGCACCAGTTATTCTCGTGTCCAACAAAACATTCCTTTTTTGGGGATAAACAAAAAAATAACCAAAAGTTGTAATGCAATAATAAAAAAAAAATACATAAATAAATAAAAGAAAAAAAACCCCAAAAAATCGATCTTTAGACATATGAATCGATCTTTAGGAATTAATATGAGAATCGATTTAGAATTGGGAAATCGATTTTTTTCAACACAGGCCTATTTTAAATGTCATACTGCGGTTTACCTTAACTATCCCGTTAAGAGCTGAGAACATTACTTTCAACTGTCCTTACAGAGTTAAAATCTTTTATTTGTTTTTTTGGGGGGTTTGTGTTTAAATGGATCAGTTTTGACTGAATCTGAAGCGGTATTTCTGTGTGTGTTTACCGTACAGACTCTGGCCATATACGACCGGTTCGGCAGGCTGATGTTGGGCAACGAGGAGCAGGCGAAGGACGTTCTGGAGTACCTGGTCATGGAGCGACACCTCACCAACCCGTACGGCAGGTGGAGGCTACATGGGAAGATTGTGCCGTCCTGGGCTCCTGCCAAGGATCCCATTAATAAGGTAAACTTATTACTTATTACTACAGCTGTCAACACTTGATTTCTTTTGGCAAAGATAAAGTCAGACACCTGTGGATTTTTCTTCTCTTTCAAAATGATGTAAAGAATCCTTTTTTTAACAGGCTCGTTCTTACTTCATTCAGTAATAACATGAACTAAATTCAATACAGCGTGTCTTGTTTTTCAAGCTTAACCTCTCTCTTGGTAAAGACAAGTTTTTTTTGTGTGTCATTTATCTTTTAATATGCATTTGTGTACCCTCTTGAAATCCCCTCTGCGTTCTCTCAGATATACAGTCTGTAATATCTGGTTTTGTTTTACCGTCAGAATTCTGCTCCACAAACGTAAACTCTCGCGGCTCTTAATTTATTACCGTTTAACCTGCTCCCTTCTGGTGTATGCAAAGGATTTTCCTTCAGTGTTGTGCCAGAGGTTTTGTTAAACATAATAAACTCGCTCAGTTAAAGCAGGTTCCGTTCTACGCAGAGCAACAGAGGTGGTTTGTCCCAGTGTTCCTCGCTCTTCAGTTGGTCCATGAAAGGACTCCATGACTGTTCAGTGTTTTCATCAATGTTGTGGAGATAGATACTTGAAGTTTGTCAAGTGCTTAGACCAGGGGTGTCAAATGTGCGGCCCGAGAGAGATTTTCATGCGGCCCGCAAGAAGTTTCCAACGCAAAAAACCGAAATGTTAATTTACTAAAAAGGAAGGCATAAATAATTGCCATGAATCGCAGCATATCCCATAATATATTTCTTCTACAAATCCATCGTTTTATCCACAAAGAGAGCAGTTTGACATTTTTTTAGTTTTCTAGAATGCATTTGCCGATTTTATTTCTTTGTAAACGGTCATTTATTTTTATTAACTGACTACTATTATATATTTTCGCAGGAAAAATATCACTGCTAAAAAAGATGATGTAATAAGAAAGATTTTGCTTTTAATTAAATTTCCTATAAAAAAGCGAAATATAAAAAAAACATACATGTTTCTGTTTATCTTTGTAAAATGATATTAAAAGTATCTTACATAATTTGAAAAAAAACGAGAAATTTCAAGAAAAGATCCTGAAGAATTATATTTTACATAATACAGTGTAAACAAAGTGCATATTTCCTTTAAAATTAACTAAACTGATATTGGATTAGATAACAATAGTAAAAAAAAGGAATTACAGAAAACATTTTCTGCACCGTTTTTGTTATTTTGAGCGTGCGGCCCGCGAGAAAAAAATTGGTCAAATCCGGCCCGCCAAGCAAAATGAGTTTGACACCCCTGGCTTAGACGCTCTGTGTAGCCCTGTCAGGTAATTGTTTTACATGAGCAGCTTTTATACACGCATTTCTGCATAGAAACACGAGTGTTGTGGAACATCCTGAGTAAAAGCTAAATCAGTTTTAGAAAAGTGCAAAAGTAAATTTCCTCTATATTTTGAATGGAGGCTGAGATCTACACACCAACACCACGGTAGTGTAAGAAAAATATGATCTGAGTATGAACTGAAATCATTGTTCCAACATCAGATAGTGTTTTTCTCTAAAGAGACATCTGGAAATCAATTTCTCCCCAATTTCTATTATCTGTTGTATAAAAACAGCTTGTACAAATGTACAGGAATGGGAAGTTGTGTACCTTTGCATATAACTGATAGCTAATTGAGATTATGTAATGTAATCAGCAGTGGGAGGGTGAGAGTTGGATTAAATGGTCTGAAACTTTACGTTCCCATAAAAGAAGGGAGTCTCTGACTCGCTCAAAAGTTGTGCTCAAAACCAGTCACCGTAAGATTTTCAACAAGAAACACATCCACTAACATCACACCAGTTTTCTTTATTCACCTCTGGACTGCAAAAGTCCGGTTCATGCTCTTCCTTCTCAGATACTTCAAACCAGGGAATTTAAACACAGAAGGGAAGCAGACACATTTTTCTTCCTCGTGGAGACGAGCCAGTATTTATTTTTTATTTTATTTTTTTTAAGTATCCTGAAGGCGGATTTTTCTGTCAAATGTTTGCTCCAGCTCTAAAATACTACTGCTAATAGATAACTAATGGATATTAATATATCCCTTATTAATATTCTAATGCAGAGGTAATTTCTTAGAATCATTTTAATACTTTTATTAAAGTAGTTTTGCAGTTGCTGTACAGCTGTCATTTTAACACTCACCATAACGCTGCTGTGGGTCTTGATGAAATGGACTTCTGCACCTCCAACCCCGAGCAGGCGGGAATATGTAGTGATATAGTAACATATAAGCAGCATTTCCTCAGTGGCCGGCAACAAATACAGTTCTATTTAAACTTTTAGTAGAACATTTGAAATATTTCATCAGGCTTATTATTTCATCAGCAGAAAATTTAGATTATAAAATAATCATAAACTTGATAACAGTGATTCTTTTTGTTGCTGTCCGACGATGAATCTTATGTGATAAGTTGAATGTATTTTATATCAAAATAATTTTAATTTGCTTCAAAACTAAAGATTTTTTTTCCACTTAAGTTGCTTGGGATTTAAATGATGTGGTTTATTTTAAGTGTGATTTTTAGCAGTAATACATCTGTGCTCCTCTCACTCTTGCAGACGGTGCTCATTCCTGGACCAGAACTGAAGCCGTGGGATGAATTTGACGCCCTTAATCACCAAGTTCCCAAACCAGCATCGGTGCAGTGGTATAAATAGACCACGAGGGGGCGCCCATTAAATCACAAGAGAAATGGTCATGGGCCAAAACATTGTTGAATATTTCACTGGGGTTGACGACTCAGACCTGGAAACCAGACTTCTGTGTGCTGCTTGTTGCTATTTAAATAAGGGGGTTGACTGTTTAAACGTTTGAAGCAGGAGGGGAGTTTTAGTATAAACAAATAACTGTCCTGAAGTCATTAAAGCTGCTTCTTTACAACAAAATCAACGCCTTTGGTCATTATTACAGTTGTTTTTCACATCACTTGCATTATCTACCCATGTTAAAAACAATAAAAGGCACAGATCTATAGAAATTGGTTTATTTCAGTGATGAATATACTGCATGTTGGTTTCAGGGATTACAAAAATAAAAAGTAGCGTCTCCTTCACACGTCAGTGCAAGTCAAGGGCTGTTTTACAAGATATTACTTTTACATGACAACAGTTTACGGCACACTCTTTCAGAAACACAAACATTCAACAATGCTCACAAAACTATGCTGCCGTGACAAAAAAGGTGCCACATTTAACAGTTGATGTACTGACTCGAAGAATAACTTGAGCTGTTTGAAAGTAACGGACACCAGTGAAGCGTTCGTCACCGCTGATGACTCGTTACTGCTGATGTGAACAGAAAAATAACTTCACACACAAGAACACATAAAAAAGTTAGTCCATAAAACATTTACGACATACCTATGGCTTTCACAAGCTTTTTCTCTGAAACTTGGGAATTAAACTTCAGAATGTATTAAAGATTAATGCCAGACGTTTTAATATGGAACCCGACTTAAATTATCAGCTCATAATTGAAATGTATAAAGAAAAATATTTTACTGATCTGTAATTAACCAGATTTAATTTCTGTACACTAAAGATGATTATAACCAGAGTTTATCCCTTTACTACTCTTTTTTGGTAAATAAAAGTTTGCATTAAGATTTTCACTGAGCTATACAACTATATAATTAACAAAGTCAATAAATTAACCATAATTCTTAGGACAAGTGGAATTTTGTGAAAGCAGCTGTAATGTTTTAAAATAAACTGGATTAATCAATTTTGCAAATATTTTTGCCTAATTCAGTCTTTTAACATAAATTTTACCGCCTGTATTCTGTCTTGTGCGCTCCATCTAACCTGCAAAGACACAAGAATTAAACTCAAAGGAGCAGAAATCTTAAAAATTAAATTTTTTTTTTTATTGGTTTATGCCATTAAAAAAAAATAATTACATTTTTACATATTTGTTGAAATGAGAACAACATTACCGCATTCAGTTACTGCGGTATGATTCATTTTCCTGTTTAGGAGTATGTAATGTGGCTGTGAAATAACGACGTTCGTGAAAACTGAAAATGTGTCAAGTTTTCGGTGAAGAGCCTGAAGTTTTGGGAGGATGCTGCTTATTTTATGTTAATTTTTTAAATAATTATAACTGAAAAGCAGCCTGACATCCCATTGTAAAACTGTATTCTACTACAAACATTATAATGACGAGGGAAACATTGATGTAAATTGTGTAGGATTAGACTTTAATTCCTCTTTGTTTTTTTGTGAGCAATGCAGATTTTGTTACCATCTCACCTCAGCAATGGCAAAAAATATGTTTTAATTTCAAATCAGGGGTAGAAGCAGGAACAAAGGAGACTTCCTGTGATAACCTTGCATGTCCTTCCAGCACCCGGTTCGTCTGCATGTCATTGCTGGACCAGTCGAGGCTGGAATAAGTCCACTTAATGTGCTTCAGTGATGTGACATTTGTTTGCCCAGCCTTTAGTGTCAAGCTCACCGAGTCTCTACGAGTTACACAGGACCATGGTTTAACTGGAAAAGCAAACTTGAGACATTGGTTTTTGTTATCAGTTAATTATTTCAGTGATTTCTTTTTCACATGCCCTAGTTGCTGCTAAATGTAGGGAAGCAGTTCTGTTGGGCCTGCGGTTCCCCACTGTCGCCGGGGCTCCAGTCTTTCTGGAGGTCACGTGTCCTTGATCTGACAGGGGAAGCCAGAAATAAACGTTGGCCAGGTTTAGATCATAGATCATAAGTCAGATGGGAATACAAACGCCTCTCCAGCAATCTCTGCGTCATCTTCCTCATCTTCCTCTGGAATATTCTCCGGTTCCCACGTAAAGACATCCGAGTTATTGTCTGTGAAGGAGCCTGATGCGCTCATTCCGACTCCCCAAGGACATAACGCATCACGCCGGCCCAGGGCCATGCTTGCTTTGGACTCATCCATTTCCTCGGTGTCAATGTCTGCCGGACCCCCGTCCATAAGTTGGTTTTCTGTGGCTTCATCGTTGTTACTGTTGGTAACAAACACATTTTCTGCTCCATTGCTGCCATTCCTGCCTGTAACTCCTGACTCTGCGCTCTCCAAAGCACAAACATCTGTCGTAACACTAACTTGTGTTTTTCCAACTTCAGTGTCTCCTGTGTCCCATGGACAAACGTCCCCCCGAGCGCCGTCCTGCTGTGTGATCGCTTGGGGTTCTTCCGTCTCCCATGGACAAACGCTTGTCCGGTCACTGTCTTGCTTCTTCAGCGTTTTAGGTTCTTCCGTCTCCCATGGACAAACATTGTCTTTTGCTACTTTAGGTTCTTCCGTCTCCCATGGACAAACATTGTCTTTTGCTACTTTAGGTTCTTCCGTCTCCCACGGACAAACGTTGTCTTTTGCTACTTTAGGTTCTTCTGTCTCCCACGGACAGACATCTCCCTGACTGCTGTCTGTCGTTGCATCTGTTTTTGGTGGAGAGGCATCTCCTCCAGAGTTTCCCTGTCCTTGCGGCGTCTCTGTTGGTTTTGATTCTTCAGGTTTCACTATAGCGGGTATCTCTGTCTCCCACGGACAAACATTTGCCTGATTTGCAGCTTCTCTTTCATGACTGTCTGGTGTTTTGGCAATCTCTGGCTCCCCCGTCTCCCAAGGACAAACATCCAGAGGTTTTTCCAGCCCCTGTGGCTCCATTTCTGTATCTGTAGTTTTTTCTGGGGGCCCAGTTTCCCAGGGACACACATTTACTCTCGTGCCTTCTGCAGCTTCAGTCTCTACGGGAGCAGTTTTTATGGGCGTGGCGTCTTTTTCCACATTACCTGGTTGGTCTTGATGCGAAGTTTCCCAGGGACAAATGTCCACCTTAATTGTCATTTGTGAAGCCGAGTCTATGTTTGCAGGCTCCTCGCTCGCCCCTTCCCATGGACAAATATTTTCTACGATTTTCGGTGGATCAGGGAACTCCCATGGACAGCTATCAGCTGTCTTGGCTGTTTGCTCACCCTGATTCAACGAAGGTGAGAGAGTATTGCGTGACTGGTTATTACTCATACCATCCTTGGACGCACTGGGATAGATGGCGGGTTTCATGACTTCTTGTCGAAAGGGAACAGTCAGCGTTCCCATATTGTGCGAGGGATTCAGGTTCTCAGATACGGCTTCAGCCGGAGCATCCCAAGGACAAACATTCCCATGTTCACTGTCTTGTATCGAAATTTGGGGGTTTTCTGCAGTCTCCCATGGACATACGTCTCCTACAGGTTTTAAAGACGGCTGAGGCTGTGAAGTCATGGTCAGGGCGGTTTGACCAGACGCAGGAATATCTTGGGATTCCCAAGGACACACATCAGGTTTGCCCCCCACTTTTCCTCCCACATTCCCTTGGTCTGGTGTTTCCCATGGACATACGTTAGATCGTTCATGCACTTGTGATTCCTTGATGCTCTGCTGCTTTCTCGGTCCTTCTCCCTGTGGGGCAGAACCACTTCCTTCCCATGGACACACATCTGAGGGGGAGGCGGTACTGACAAGTCTGAGTTGAGCACTACCTCTTCTGTGCATGGAAGGAGTTCTTGAGCTGCCCCAGGAACTTATGCTACTGCGTTTGCTGCTCTGCCGAGATAGAAAACCGTGTTCAGAGTTGCCATCTTTCTGCAAGTCATCGACATCTCCAGAGTAGACAGATGATTTCATAATCAAGAGCCTTCCTGGACTTTTGTCCGTTGAGTCCACGGACGACAGCCTGACTGCAGTTTGCTTCACAAGACTTGGTTTGGCGTCTGTTGCTGATATTAATTTCAGCAGAGTCCTACTTTCCACACTTGGACGTCTACTCGAGGATCCAGACCTTGGGGTCGTGGAAGCACTTTCCTGGCTCTTTTGTGAAACAGAATCTTCTCGATCCAAATTTCCGTCTTTGTTGGACTTGTTGCCCGAATCTGCGGTTGCAATAATAGATTTCACAGAGAGCCACTTATTAGTGGTGGTGCGTAAGGAGAAGGCGCGTTTTTCTTTGGTGACCTTTGGGAACGGGGAGCCCGGTACACTTATAGATGCAGTAACTGGTACTTTAGTGGACACAGTGTCATCTTGTGATGTGTTTTCCACGGGCGGAGTCTTTTCCACGGGCGGTAAATGGTCCCAGGGACAGATCAGTTTCTTCGGGGACGGTGGCTTCCTTTCCTCACTGCTCTCAGAGTTTGCGATGGTGACGTGCTTCTGGTTCTTTTCCTCCGCTTGTTCTGGCTCCACGTCCCAAGGGCAGACCTCAGTCTTGTCAAAGGATTCCGACTGGAGAGCGCTCCGGGTCTGGTCACTTATGCTCTGCCTTGAACTTACCGTGCTGGATCTGGAGATCTTGGATATATTCTCTATAGAGTGGGTGGTGGAGGAGCTCAGGCTCCAAGATTTATGCAGCCTGCTGTGGTCCGGATGTAGGAGGTTGGTATCAATTGTTAGATTCTGCGCGCTGGCTGACTTGCAGACTCCTGCTGGGATATCCAGAGAGTCTGTTTCAGATCGCTGAGAGGCTCTCTGCACAGAATCTGCCCTCAACCTGGAGTCTCGCAGGGAAGAGTCCCTTTCCCTGACATGGTGGTAGTCGCTGTAGGACTTGCGTATGGATGGTGAGCGGGATTTTATTGAACTTCTACAACTATTACTAATAGTATCTGGGACCGTCCTGAAAGAGTCTGAATGATTCTCACTCGTACTGCGGAAAGATCCATCTTTCTCTTCGCGGCTGCATTGCCGGCTCATAGATTCTGGGAACTCAGCAATGCGCCTTATGATGGACCTCCCCAGTGAACACCGAGAACTGCGCTTCTTCGGCAGGTGAGGGTTGTTTGCCGTCATCTTCTTGGTCTTGTGGACTTCTAACTGGACATATAACTTCTTCAGTTCATCCTGGTGCATATAAAGAAGGAAGGGGATTTGATGATGGGATTGAGGAGATAGTTGAAATGGTTAAAGAGAGGAAAAGACAATAACAAGAAGTCAGAGGGCAGGTGAAGGTTGTTTTCATGTAAGGAGAACACATTTAAGGAGAAGAAAAGAATAAAGGATAAAAGGTCATACATTTGCTCACTTGTCTGATATTATTTACCTCTAATTAGGGCCCGAGCACTTACAGTGCGAAGGCCCTATTGTATCTGTAGGAATTTTTTTTCCTCGTTTTCTTTTTTTTTTCTCTTTTTTATTTTTCTGACGAAATGAGGGCCTTTTTTCCCCCTAAACGTGCCCCAAAAGTCACCAAATTTTGCACGCAAGCCAGGCCTGGTGAAAAATTTGATATTAAATGGTTTGCATTAATGAGCGTGGCCTAATCGCTCAACAGCGCCCCCTAGAAAACTTTGTGCCTCAAGCCCCACACTACGGTTTGACATAGATGCACGAAAATCGGTCGCAACTTAAAGAAAAGTCTCTTGGCGCCATGGCCAAAACCGAACAGGAAGTCAGCCATTTTGAATTAATCGTGTAATTTTGGTGCAATTTATGCCATTACTCCGGCAGTTAATGTGGCCCGAACCGTAACGTGCACCCAGGTGTGTTATACATCAAAATGTGCGTCTCCATCCTGCAACGATGGGCATCACTTTTCTCAGTCAAAAGCGTTACCGTGGCGACGATAGACGCCAAAAAGCGCAACCTCCCTTCATCTGATTGGTCCATATTTGATAGTCCCTATTCGTGGAGTCGTGGGTGGTGTCATCGGACTCGGTATTGAGTACTTGACCTTCATTGGCCTGAATTAGCCCCGCCTCTTCTTCTGATTGGTCAATATTTGATAGTCCCTATTTTCTGGCATAACTTTTGAATGGTTTGACATAAAGAGTCGTGGGTGGTGTCATCGGACTCGGTTTTGACTCCTTCACCTTAATTGGTGCAAATTAGCCCCACCCCTTCTTCTGATTGGCCGATATGTGATAGTTCCGATTTTCTGCAATAACTTTTGAATGGTTTGACATAAAGAGTCATGGGTGGTGTCATCGGACATGGTTTTGAGTCCTTGAACATAAATACTGCAAATTAGCCCCGCCCCTTCATCTGATTGGTCGATATCTGATAGTTATAAGCCATAACTTTTGAATGGTTTGGTATAGAGAGTCTTGGCTGGTGTCATCCGCTAAATGTCCAGGTCTGAAGAATCTACATGCAAGTCATACAAGCTTCCACTGCAGCCTGAACGTGCACAAGGGTGCGATGGCCCGTTCAACGCTGCTTGCAGCTTTAATTCACGATTTCAATTATAATACATTTAATATCGGGTTTATTGGTGCTGTATTAAATTTGTACATAAAATTAATGGACATTTATGTTTAATCTTTAGAGGTTTCCTTTGAGATTTCTCTGATTTTCTGTACAGCTCATTCTAGTGTGAAGTGACAGCATCTGTGTAAGGGGACAAGAGATTTTACCCGAAAGTCATCCGGGTCCACACGCTCACTCCAAGCAGAGCGGAAGCTGCTGTGAAGGTACGAGGTGGAGCGCCGCAGATCCACTTCATCCTCGTATACCTCTGCTGCTATCTCCTCTCGGCCAGGCTTAGACACGTGGAGGAACTGCCGAGCAAACCCAGGGAGCGGGAAGAGTCAGTCTATGTGGTAACACATTTCAGCAACAAGGCAATTCAAGGTGCTTCATGTACAGTAGAAGTCATTTCTATAACAGCATTTTCCAGAGATGGACTGCCATGAGATCTAACACATATTCATTAGGTAGAATAGGAGGTGAACCTTCAGTTATTTGGCTCCTCTCTTGTGGAAACATCTTTAAGTTTGGGCTCTTTTTGATGAAGATTAAAGTTAAAACGGGCTCGGGTCGTCATTTTAGTTTCCCTAGCGTTGGCCCCGGCTTATAGGGACCTCCCATGATTGGTCAGGCACTTCCCTGCTCTTTTTACTCTCCTTGAATGGCATTATTTTGGTTATAGGATATCTCCCTGGCAGGATGGCGTGTGTTTGTCTTTAACTTTCCTGTCCTCTCGTTTCCCAGCAGCTGGTTAAGGGACAAGCATGTCCTTCCTAAGCTGATGCTGCTGGAGGTGTCTTCCAGTTAAAAAAGGGAGGTTTTCCTCAGGCGTCCAGTTCTTTCTCAGGATGGAAGAGTAAATCTAGAAGATTTGCTGAAAACCATTCTTCTCAGCTCGCCTGCTTTTGTGAATTAACATGACATTAACACAATTATGAGGAATTGGATTATAACAAATAGTTTTTTTTAATCTAAGTGGATTATATTTGGAATGAATTGATTGTATTTCAATGCACTTGCTCTTTATTTGTTTTCTTTCTTGTGTAAAACTGAAGGCATTAGTTCAGACCTAACCGAAAAGGAATAGGCTGAAGCTATTGCTTATTTACGCCTACCCTAACGCCTACTATACAAATAACCTGAACTGAATATATCCTCTCCAGACAAAAAAAGTGCTTTTTTATCTTTGTTTTTTTTTAATGTAAATACATTATGCACCAACTTTGTCTATATAAGTGCTCAATACCTTTGGAGCCAGGAGCAAGGCCAGAGTCACCGTGATGGTGATGTGGGTGTGGATGAAGGAGAGCAGTAGCATCCAGTCAGGATGGACGGACGGAAAGGTGAATCTGAGGGAGGCAGAAAACACCAAATCATCCCACGTCCGTGTTTGCTCTGCTGGGTATGAACTGCAGAGGGTTGGTTGTTACCGGAACACGTGGAACATGGAGGACAGCAGCAGCTCGTTGTGGATGGCGATGCCCATGTAGCGCGGCTCATGGAAGGCTGACGGGACGGGCCTGACGGCGGTCCAGAGGGAGCTGCCCCAGCACAGGAACAGCAGCTCGGCTGGGAGGAACCAGGGAACCGTTAGTACTGTCTGCAGTTATAGCAACATGTTTTCATTACTCTAACACCTACGAAGTAGTAATCTACGAGTTCAAAGAGTCAGGTTCAGAGGTGTCTTCAGTATTCACATTCATTACTCAGGTAGAAGTATAGATACTAGAGTTTAAAAATACTCCTGTAGAAGTTGAAGTATCAACTCAAGTTTTTTACCCAAGAAAAGTATGAAAGTACTGGTTTCAAAACGACTTAAAGTATAAAAGTAAAAGTAATGTAAGGGGGAAAAAAGCCATTAAGGACAAAAGCCATTGAAAATGAATGCATCTTAGTATAATACAAATATATTAAAGAACCATATATAAGTGCAATAACCAGTAAATACCTCAAATACCTCAAGTATTTTTGAAAATATTTGTAAATTTTTTGTAAATATTATCCATTTTTTTTTGGTGTTTACTATTTTTTTTCTCTCTTGTACATACTCTTTTTCTACTTTTTATATTGCTCTTTTTATTATTTAACTATTTATTGGTTATTTCTATTTTAAATGTTTTGTATAAAGCGTGTGTGTGTTTTGGCTGCTGCACGACTGAATTTCTCCTCTGGGAGATAAATAAAGTCTTCTATTCTATTCTATTCTATTCATATATGTGTACTATTGAGCATTAACATGTGTTTCAGAGAGCAGCAGATATGATGACTAGTTGCCTATAAGTATTGTAATGGTGCAAAAAGTCAAACTTCAGAGGCATGTTATCATTTATCCTAACCTTTATTGGAATGTACATCCAAGTTTAGTTGCAGGAATCTGAGGGAACGGATGTAAGAACAAAACTGGACAAGAACATCTGAAACAACCACAACCAAATTCACTCTATCTGGATGGAGCAATTTAACTGGATAGTTTTTATTAAAGGCCCAAATGAAATAGAGTAACGAGGCTGTTTTTAAAATGTAAGGAGTAAAAAGTACAGATAATTGTGTGAAAATGTAAGGAGTAAAAGTAAAATAAATAATTACTCCAGTGAAGTATAGATAACCAGAATTTCTACTTAGGTAAGGTAACAAAGTATTTGTACTTGGTTACTTGACACCTCTGGGTTTGACCTCATGTAAAAATGGTGGTTGCACTCACTTTTCTCAACATCCGACCACTTTAGTGCAACATTACTGACCAGTCATTGGCCAGTGTACAAAACTTCACATTTACAATGAATACAGTCAAATTATTGTTAATTTGAATCTTATTTTTGTCCTGAGACCTGATTCGGCATAATTTGACTTTAATAAGTGAAATGTTTTGGGCTGACAGAATCCCAGCGGGGGATCGATCAAGCACATAGGATTAAAAAAAAAAAAATCCTTTTATAAAGAATTAGGCCTGAAAACGTTGCTGCATTACTGGCTGGCGCGGGGGAGCGATGGCCCCGGCTGCTGTTCTGCTGCCGCTCACCCACAGCCATCATGTAGTCCCAGCGGTCCAGGTAACACAGGTTGAAGCCCTGCCCGTCCGCCGTGTTGGTCGTGAGGAACACGGGTATGTTCCTGTCCCGGTTCTGCAGGACCCCCACGGTCCACGCGCACAGGAACCAGCTGACCGTCATCAGCATCACTCCCAGGATCCTCAGCAGGTGGAAGCTGGACATGTAGGGCACTCGCTGGGCCGTGCGTGACAGGAACACCTTCAGCACCCTGCACAGAGGTGAGACGCACTCAGCCTTCCATTGATAGAGGAGATTACATTCTGCATCTCTAACTGAACGATCTCATGTTCTTTTTAATTGCTGGATTAAAACCTTTACCCTCCAAGAACTTAGCCCTCAGTTATTTTCCAGCCTTCAGTAAGTTTAAAAGTTCAGTTCCAGATGTTAACCGTCATCCGTCCATGGGCTTCCACACATTCAACATATATTAATAAATTATTGATAATTCAAAAAAGGTTTCTCAGAATGATATAACACACAAACAGATATGAGCCATCTGCTCCCCTTTTCATTAAATATTCATTATTATCAGTCAATAAAATTAACATTTTTAAAACATGTTTATTTATGTTCAAATTTAAAAATTATATACAAGATCTTCCTTCTTCTTTTCATAATTTATTTTGTGTTAATTCCGATATTCATTCTTATGCCACAAGGCACAAAGATGATTTTAATTTACCGTTTTGTAGAACACGGAAACATCAATCTTTCATCCATTTCAGAGACCCCCACTTGTGGAATTCACTCAATAAATCTCTTAAATCATCACCATCCTTGCCAATATTCAAAAAACATTTAAAGAACTTTCTTATTGTTTCATCTTTGTAATGTTCATTATTTGATCTGAGTTACATTTTCTTGTGTTTTTTTTGTTTTTTTTTACTCTCCCTTGTGTAGCTTTGTTTTGTTTTTTATTCATATATGGAAAGGATTCTATATAAGCCACCAGGCTTCTTCCTTTCCTTGCATGTTATTTCATTGTTTTTCATTTTTTGTTCATATTTGTCTTATATTGCTAAATAAATAAACTAAACTAAACTAAACTAAACATCCTGTGTTTATGCGATGCCAATAATTATTCATATGGACCCTGCATAATCCTGTAGAAGTGGTACATTTGATGAGTCGCTAACGCACCTGTACATCTTCAGTGTGATGGTCCCGTATACGATGGAGAAGCCGAGCATCCGGACCCAGCGCAGCAGAATGCACCTGAATGTGCTGGGCTTGAAGTACAGGATGAACACCTGAGGAGGCAGAAGGTTCATGATGACAGTAGCACTGGAACAGCAGCCTGGACGCCCGCTTGTGTCGGGGGGATCTCACATGGACATACAGTAGGGATGGGCGGTATGGACTAAAGAATTTATCACAATATTTCTGGCATTTATCCCAATAACGATAAAAATGACGATAAAAAAAATACCAATAAACTATAAATCTATCACCACATTCAGTCTTTGGAGCCCCCAAATCACTGCTCTAAAAGATACTACATGCTACTAAACTACACCAATTAAATTTAATTAATAAAAAACTATTGTGGCAGGGTGGAGAGGTTGATGGGACACACGCACCTGTGTCCCATCCGCCTGAGTGGCTGGTTCTCTCCACCCTGCCTGCCTTATAATGCAGAGCTGGACAGCAGCAAGGGGTCGGAGGAGCTGCTGGTCGGAGGAGTTGCTGCTGGCGTGAGGTGCTTCTGCACTGTGTCCTGGGTGATTTGGATTAAATAAAAGGGTTCTGCACAAAACTCCGTGTCCTCTCCATCCTGTTGGTCGGGCCCCGTGGCACTCACACTGCTACAACTATTAAATGAGTTACACCTGTACTGCAAAACTGGAATGACTCAGATCCGCCATGTTTGTTACACAAAAACCTCATCAACCAGCCTCTAGACTGTTTTGATCCTGTAGACCTCCCTGAGCTGACTTCACTCGTTAATAGAGCTAAGTCTACCACATGTATGTTAGACCCCATCCCGACTCGACTATTCAAGCATATTTTTTCTCTTATTGGTACGACAATACTGGACCAAATTAACCTATCCCTAAGTTTAGGATATGTACCACAGGTTTTCAAAGTCGCAGTAATTAAACCTTTACTTAAAAAACCTTCCCTTGACCCAGACACCTTAGCTAATTATAGACCAATTTCCAACCTTCCATTTGTATCTAAAATTCTGGAAAAGGCAGTTTCAAGCCAGTTATGTGACTATTTGTATAGAAATGATCTGTTTGAAGTCTTTCAGTCAGGGTTCAGAATGCATCATGCACTGGTTCGAGTCACGAATGACCTCCTTATGGCCTCAGATAAGGGATTAGTGTCCATACTGGTTCTACTGGACCTCAGATAAGGGATTAGTGTCCATACTGGTTCTACTGGACCTCAGATAAGGGACTAGTGTCCATACTGGTTCTACTGGACCTCAGATAAGGGATTAGTGTCCATACTGGTTCTACTGGACCTCAGATAAGGGATTAGTGTCCATACTGGTTCTACTGGACCTCAGTGCTGCTTTTGACACTATAGATCATGGCATTTTACTGCACAGGTTAGAGCATGTTGTTGGGATTAAAGGGACAGCTCTATGTTGGTTTAAATCATACCTATCTGACAGGTTCCAGTTTGTTCATGTACATGAGGTTTCTTCAGAACAGTCGAGGGTCTGTTATGGTGTTCCGCAGGGTTCAGTGCTAGGGCCAGTCTTGTTCAGTTTATACATGCAGCCGTTGGGAAGTATAATCCAGAATCACGGCATACACTTTCATTGTTATGCTGATGATACGCAGCTCTACTTGTCTATGAAGCCGGATGAAACAGAACCGTTAGTTAAACTTCAGGCATGTCTTAGGGACATCAAGGACTGGATGTCCAGAAATTTCCTGCTTCTAAATTCAGATAAAACAGAGGTTATCATTCTTGGTCCAGAGCATCTTAGGAAGGGATTAGATGGTGTTGCGATGGCTTCCAGTGCAACTGTGAGAAACCTTGGTGTTATTTTCGATCAGGATTTGTCGTTTAAACCATATGTCAATCAGGTTTGTAAAATAGCCTTTTTCCATCTCCGTAATATTGCAAAGATTAGGAAAATCCTCTTGCAGAGTGATGCAGAAAAACTAGTTCATGGGTTTGTATCTTCTAGACTAGATTACTGTAATGTGTTGTTAGCAGGATGTCCAAGTAATTTGCTGAATAGGCTCCAGCTGATCCAAAATGCAGCAGCACGAGTACTGACAGGAATTAGCAGGAGAGACCACGTCTCTCCAGTGTTAGCGTCGCTCCATTGGTTACCCGTAAAATTCAGAATCCAATTTAAAATTTTATTACTTGCGTATAAAGCCCAAAACGGCTTAGCTCCGCATTATTTGCAAGACCTGATAGTGCCTTATGTTCCTGTCAGAGCTCTCCGTTCTCAGAGTGCAGGTTTACTCGTAGTTCCTAGAGTATCTAAATGTAGATTTGGAGGGCGGGCGTTCTGCTATCAGGCACCGTTACTATGGAACCAACTTCCAATCTGGGTTAAGGAGGCTGACACCACCTCCACCTTTAAAACTAAACTTAAAACCTTTCTGTTTAGTAAAGCCTATAGTTAGTGTTTAGTAAACCTCTAGCTGGTGTTGGTAAATCTCTAGGTAGTGTAAACTTTAGTGTGTCAGAGTCGCTCCTGTAGTTTCTTGTGCTGGCCCCCCCTTCTCCTCCCTTTTCTCTCTTTTGTCCATGTTGCAGCATCCTTTGCCGGACACCGGAACCTGCAGGTGGTCGTGGGTGGCTTGTAGCTTGCATTACGGAGCACAAGTCTTTCCCTGACCCTGCACCCCAAACTGGGACTTGCTGATTGCTGATTGGGCCGGAGCTTCGGGAGCTGCATGCTGGCCTGCGGTCCCCACCCCTGGTCATCCCGTTGCTGGCCCCCCCTTCTCCTCCCTTTTCTCTCTTTTGTCCTGCAGGTGGTCGTGGGTGGCTTGTAGCTTGCATTACGGAGCACAAGTCTTTCCCTGACCCTGCACCCCAACCTGGGACTTGCTGATTGGGCCGGAGCTTCGGGAGCTGCGTGCTGGTCTGCTGTCCCCACCCCTGGTCATCCCGTTGCTGCTTCCACCTGCCTGCTGTGCTGCTGCCGTCCCTGACCCACCAGTCTGGCCCTCGGCAGGAGGGTCCCCCCTGATGAGCCTGGTCCTGCTCAAGGTTTCTTCCCTCCTAAAGGGGAGTTTTTCCTTGCCACTGTTTGGCTTAAGGTTTTTCTCCCACTAGGGGAGTTTTTACCTGCCATTGTTTATTTAATAATTGCTCGGGGGTCATGTTCTGGGTATGGGTCTCTGGAAAGCGTCTAGAGACAACTCTGTTGTATTAGACGCTATATAAATAAAATTGAATTGAATTGAATTGAATCAACGGGAATCTTTCTTTCTTTCTTTCTTTCTTTCTTTCTTTCTTTCTTTCTTTCTTTCTTTCTTTCTTTCTTTCTTTCTTTCTTCCTTTCTTTCTTCCTTTCTTCCTTCCTTCCTTCCTTCCTTCCTTCCTTCCTTCCTTCCTTCCTTCCTTCCTTCCTTCCTTCCTTCCTTCCTTCCTTCCTTCACGTATGTTGTGCGTGGATTTAACGCAGAACCATAAATCAGGATTTACACAAAAACGTCATCAACAGGAATTTATCGTTTTTTACAGCGAGATGACAAATTCTTACCGTGGGGAATTTTTTTGACGGTTTATCATGAACGGTAAATATCGCCCATTCCTAACATACAGCTGCATGAAAAGGGAAAGTCTCTTTTAGTTCAGACGTTTACGTATCAGGTGTGAGTCCAGACTCAGAACCTGCAGGGTTCCCCAGTCCCGTCATCAGCCCGGATCATCCCCCCTCCCTCCCCGAGCTCAGCACAGCGCTGCCCAGTCTCAGTCCTGCAGGGCCCGTCCTGCATGTTGATCACACGCTCTTTCAGGGGAAACGCTGGGAAAAGGATTTCCAATTTCTCAACAAAATGCATGAGAAAATCAGGTTTAAAACCATTCTCTTCAACAGTCGACCAGCTGCGACATAAAGTATTAAAGTTTAAAGTATTTTAAATGATGAACACTGTTTTAAAAGCATTGTTAGATTGTTTTCAGGCTGTTGCCCAGAGTAACCGTTCAGTAACAGGTTCAGTGAGAGGAACCGGCCAGCAGTCAGAGGAAGATTAGGGTTATAGGTGGAGTTTCTATGAGAGGATCTGTTTACGCCATATCAGCTAAAGAAAAGGATAGAGTTTGAGATGTGGTAAATGTAAGTATGAACAAAGATGGTCAAATGCAAGTCAGAGGTTCTTCTACTAAAAATCAACGTTAGAATATTTACTTTGATGCTGAAATGAAATGATATTTGTTGAGCAGGAAAGCGGCTAAAAGGTTTTAGGAGAGATCCTGGTTGACAGTGCTCTGAAAATACGCACGGATCCTTCCTTGTACTCGTTTGTTCATTTAGTCCAGGGGTCGGCAACCCGCAGCTCTAGAGCCGCATGCGGCTCTTTAGCGCCGCCCTGGTGGCTCCTGGAGCTTTAAAAAAAAGGTTTGACCTTTTTTTTCCTTTTTTTCTTCTTTTTTTTCTTTGTTTTCTCTTTTTTTCTTTTTTTTCTTCTTCTTTTTCCTTTTTTCTTTTTTTTCTCTTTTCTTTCTTTCTCCAAATTTTGACTTTTTTCTCGACATCTCCACTTTTTTCTCGAGATTGTACTTCAACATTAATCTCGACATTTCGACTTTTTTCTCAATATTTTGACTTTTTTTCTCGACATTTCGACTTTTTTCTCGAAGTGCATAATGAAAAAAAAAAACTTCCCCCAGTTCTAACTAATATAGAAACATGCCTCATGTGTTGCCTTCATTCTAAGGCTGATACAAGACTTTTCATTTTTTACGGCTCCAGACATATTTGTTTTTTTGTGTTTTTGGTCCAATATGGCTCTAAAACATTTTGGGTTGCCGACCTCTGATTTAGTTGAAGCATCAAAAGGAATCAAACTGCAGCCGTTAGAAGCAAAGGTCTGCCCAGGTTGTCGGCCAACAACAAGCCTTCCAGCTCATTTGGTCACAAGTGAAGTGAAAGGTTCAGTCGAAAGAGTTAACTCTGACCTCATTGGACTTTTATTTCCCACATCCACCTTTAACTGAGGATGGTTGTATACCTCTAATGTCTTGTTGTGAGTGTGAATCATTTGCATTGTCATAACTGTTTTCAGGTACCACACATTTATCATGCAGCTCTACCAGCCGGCCATGATTGTGCTTAGGTGTCTGACATCTAAAGTTGTTGAATCCTAAACACTTCAAGTATTGTTTTACACACAGACAGATATTATATTTTCTTTATAACTATAAAAAAGAGTTTGTATCATTATTACAAAAAATATGTTTCTTTTGTTTGAGTATCAGAAGAGAAAACCAACTCAAAAACCTCGACATAACACGACGTCTTCAGTCTGTATGGAACCACTGAAGTGTGTGTGTGTGTGTGTGTGTGTGTGTGTGTGTGTGTGTGTGTGTGTGTGTGTGTGTGTGTGTGTGTGTGTGTGTGTGTGTGTGTGTGTGTGTGTGTGTGTGTGTGTGTGTGTGTGTGTGTGTGTGTGTGTGTGTGTGTGTGTGTGTGTGTGTGTGTGTGTGTGTGTGTGTCTGCTTTGAACACAACTAAAAAGAAACTGTTGCAAAGATTTCTTCTGTACTTTACACCTTTACTATTCTCTCCAGATCATCTCACAGACATTAAGATCTCAGGGAATTGTTTCCATTCATGAAAAAAGGCAACACAGCCCCTTCTCTTCTGAGGGTTCACACCGACCCCGGCTAACCACGAGCAACGCAACACCTCGGCGGCTCCCCCAGCGAGTGTCAAAATAACCGTCTCATCTTATGACTTGTTGATTTGCCACATTCATCTTGAAGAACCACCAGCACTGATGATACAAGTGATACTTTTAGTGGACATTTGAACACAGTTTTTGATTTTTATTTGCATCTTTTAGGCTTTTTATCCAAAGCAGAGGTATAAATGGCTCTTAGTGACTTTATTGTGGTTTTCCTCTGACCCTGGCCGGAGGTGACTCTGTAAAAATGGATGAGACAGATGTTTTCATTAAGAGCTTTAAGCATTCTTAGGGTTAGGGCACGACTCTTCAGATCTCATTTCTATTTTTTCCTTCTAAATAACAGCAGCTATTGCGTTGACATCAGTGCATGCACGCTGATTTACACAACACATGCACCAGAAGCTCAGAAATCTCATCTCCTCATCCCCAAATACAAATAATACAACTTCATAGTGTTGTTCCAGTGACAGTGGCTGCTGATGTAAAGCTCATTATAATAAAGTACAAGGAACAACTGAGCTTCATGTTTAATGGAAAATGTTCCGAGCTAAACCCCAGAATATCACTGTTGTGGATCTTTTAATGGCGCTGCTCCATGTTTGTCAGGGTGTGGGTGTTTAGATCTTCTATCTGATTAATCTTAGGGTTCCTTCTCCTCCAGATGATGCAGCTTTTAACCACTTTAACAATAGACGTGAGAGTCAGGGCAGATGTGTTCACTCGTCTGCTGGTTGGTTGTGTTTTTGCAGCCTCTGACAGTGAACGGCGTGAAGGTTTACACAGAAAATGTTGACAAGAGGCAGGTGATCATGGACCTGCAGATCAGGGAAACTCCTCCTACTCAGAAACCTTCTTTTTTTCTAAGTTGCTTTAAGGCCACATTTACACATAGCCGGGTATTTACAAAAACGGATATTTCCCCCTCTACGTTTTGAAAAATATCCTCGTTTACACGAACCCGCATAAATATCTGTTAAGGTGCTATGAGCAGCCAAACCTACAGGGGGCAGTGTAACGAGAAGATAAAGTCATGCTAGCCAATCAGAATCCTGGAACAAATGACACGAGTAACTTCCAGTTACTTCCAAGATGAACGAGAGTCTTTCGTTTGGAGTGACAGAGAAGTGGAGTTACTTTTAAGTGTGACGTTAGAATATAAAACAGGTAAAATACGAGAAAATATTGACGGTTACAAACAAATTGTAAACACAGGTGGCCCACATGACGTGACGTTTCTGTCTCATAATGTGACGTTCTGAAGCCTTAATCTCCGTTTCCCTCTGTTTACAAGCAAACGTGAAAACTGAGTTTTTGCAGATCTCCACTTTGGCAGGAGTTTTCAGAAATGATCATTTTTGGTGACTTTGAGCTTCGTTTTCGTGTAAACGAACGGCCAAAACGCATTAAAACACCAGCGTTTTTGCTCCGTGTAAACGGGGCCTGAGTACTCTCAGGGTTAGGGTACTAGTCTTCAGCTCTCTGGTCTGAAACAGACAAAAGTTCAAAGCTACAAAATGATCCGAAGCTGAAATCAAAGCTTCTCTCAAATAGATTAATACATTTGACGCCAACGTTCATGTAGATGCTGAGGTTATTTGTTTTATTTGAAATCTGACAGCGGCAGTAATAAAACCAGCTGAGACCAGGTTTGCTCTAACAGGAACGGCCGACTGTCTCATGTCATGGCCAAGATGTGTGGTCCAGTGTGTTATTAACATTTTAATAAAGTCCACACTATCTCTAGCATGTCCAACTGGACACCGGCTCCAGGACAGATCCAGGACAGATCCAGGACTGATCCAGGACAGATCCAGGACAGATCCAGGACTGATCCAGGACAGATCCAGGACTGATCCAGGACAGATCCAGGACAGATCCAGGACTGATCCAGGACAGATCCAGGACAGATCCAGGACTGATCCAGGAGGACAGATCCAGGACAGATCCGGGACAGATCCGGGACAGATCCAGGACAGATCCAGGACAGATCCGGGACAGATCCAGGACAGATCCAGGACAGATCCAGGACTGATCCAGGACTGATCCAGGACTGATCCAGGACTGATCCAGGACAGATCCAGGACTGATCCAGGAGGACAGATCCAGGACAGATCCGGGACAGATCCGGGACAGATCCAGGACAGATCCAGGACAGATCCGGGACAGATCCAGGACAGATCCGGGACAGATCCGGGACAGATCCAGGACAGATCCAGGACTGATCCAGGACAGATCCGGGACAGATCCAGGACAGATCCGGGACAGATCCAGGACAGATCCAGGACAGATCCAGGAGAGATCCAGGACAGATCCAGGACAGATCCAGGAGGACAGATCCAGGACAGATCCAGGACAGATCCAGGACAGATCCAGGACAGATCCAGGAGGACAGATCCGGGACAGATCCAGGACAGATCCGGGACAGATCCAGGACAGATCCAGGACAGATCCAGGACAGATCCAGGACAGATCCAGGACTGATCCAGGACAGATCCAGGACAGATCCAGGACGGATCCAGGACAGATCCAGGACAGATCCAGGACAGATCCGGGACAGATCCAGGACAGATCCAGGACAGATCCAGGACAGATCCAGGACAGATCCAGGACAGATCCGGGACAGATCCAGGACAGATCCAGGACAGATCCAGGACTGATCCAGGACAGATCCAGGACTGATCCAGGACAGATCCGGGACAGATCCAGGACTGATCCAGGACAGATCCAGGACTGATCCAGGACTGATCCAGGACTGATCCAGGACTGATCCGGGACAGATCCGGGACAGATCCAGGACAGATCCAGGACAGATCCAGGACTGATCCAGGACTGATCCGGGACAGATCCGGGACAGATCCAGGACTGATCCAGGACAGATCCAGGACTGATCCAGGACTGATCCAGGACTGATCCAGGACTGATCCGGGACAGATCCGGGACAGATCCAGGACAGATCCAGGACAGATCCAGGACTGATCCAGGACTGATCCGGGACAGATCCGGGACAGATCCAGGACTGATCCAGGACAGATCCAGGACTGATCCAGGACAGATCCGGGACTGATCCAGGACAGATCCGGGACATGAAGGGATCATAGCTCTCGGCCGGCTCGAGCAGGCCAGCTGACAGTCCTGCCGGGGCCCCGGACAAAATAATCTAAGTTGGGCCCCTCTGCACCCAGATCTCTCCTTCTCCTCTTCCTCTCCTCTCCCTCTGCTCTTCAGGTTTTTATACAAGCTAATGGACATTAGCATTAGAGCTAGCCAGTTAGGTTAAGTTACAAGGTTGGTAAACGTTGTAACTGTTTCTTACCTTGCTCTACGCTGACTTTATTAATTCCAGCTTCACCGTCACCACCTTTTTAAAATATTTGTGTAGAGAATCTCTGAGGCCTCTATTTTCTTCTTCTCTTCTTCTCTTTTCTCTTCTTTTCTGAGCACCAGACTTGTGCTGACCGGACATTTTACCATTCTAATGGTTGAATTAAATAATAACATCAAATTTTGATCAGCGGCCAAACCATTTTTGTGTTGGGGGTTCTTGACCACAAGCACAATTAGGAAGAAAACAAATAACAAGCTTTTATGTAACTCAAATACTACATATTTTTTCCACAGATAGGAATATTTTGAAAATGTTTTAAAAATGATTCCATAATTTTCTTTTTTTTTTTAAATATTTTTTTTATCCCCGATTTTTTACCCATTTCATCACCCAGTGCTCATACCTAGACAGTCCTTGGCATTGTTCCCCTCTGCCAACCCAAGGAGGGCCCTACACTGAGCTCAGGTCTCCTTCTTGTCCTGAGGAGTGACGGACCGCTTCTTTACACCAGACAGGATGAGGATTCTCCGGCCGAACGTAGCGCGTGGAAGGATCACGTTATTCCGGCCGGATCCTCCCCACCCCATCTGGCGCCCCGGTTGGCCAGAGGGGGCATGTATAGCCCAGGACTGTTGCATGTTTTTGTGAGGGTAGCTCCCATTAGCTACCCAGGGGAACACGGGGAGAACATGCAAACTCCACACAGAAAGATCCTTTCGCCAACCCCACCCATGGTGTGGGCACTGAAGTCATGGGAGAACTAACACGCACTTCAGCGCCCACAGCGTCCCCGGCGGGAATCGAACCCAGGACCTTCTTGCTGTGAGACGGCCGCACTACCTGCTGCGCCACCGTGCCCCCGATTCCATAATTTTCAGTTCTGGGCCCCCCCCTACCCTGGGCCCGGGACAACAGACCCGTTTGTCCCCCCCTATCGGCGGGCGTGGGCTCAGGAACACCTCAGTATCCCCCCGGAGGAGGAGGCTGGGACCAACCCCGGCTCAGATAAGCAGACGTTAATGGATGGATGGACGTACTTGCAGCATTTCCACAGTCGGGTTGTACTTCTTCAGCTGAAGATTCCTGTAGCTGCTGCTCACTAAACGATGCTTGTATCATATTTTTAAAACGGAAGCAGAGCCATCAGCCCATGAACATGTTGACATACACACCCCAAACACTAAATCACTTCCCCATAACGTGCAATAGCACAGGCTGAACGCAGCAGCTCTCCCCGACACCCAGGCGGATGGAGAAGCACGGCAAGCGCTCGGTGGCAGCTCTTTAATTGGTCAAATGAATCCAAAGATTGATTGATAATCTATGAGCGGAGCAGAGGCATGTTATGAAATGTACACACACACACACACACACACACACACGCCCTCCACCCTCACAAGTCATCCATTATGATATAATCCCTGGCGCTGTGCTGTGCAGTCATCTGTAAAGAGCTCTAATCTGCAACACTTAGCACAGCAGCTCAGTTGGAAACTCACCGGGAAGTAGAGGAGCAGAGAGCCGAACAGGATCGTCTCCAGCAGCAGGAGGCCGGACGCTCGGATCCTCTGAGGGGGAACGGGAGGAGGAGAAAGACGTTGAAACTTTCACATTTGAAGCTGTTGCTGCAGGTTTAGACACATTTATAGATGGTACCGTCCTGAGCAGGAGAAACACGTCTGTGGGGGAGGTCTTCACATCCTACACGTGAAACCACAGTGTGAATTTACTCTGACACAAGTACGATGGCCTGACTGGTTTACGTTTCCAGGGCAAAAGTATAAATTAAAAAACAGAATCAGCCCCTGTGACCGACACAACAGATTGCATCATTAAAACTGGTAGTTTAGAGCGGAGGTGGAGCCGCCCCGCAGGGTCAAAGCTAAGTCTAAATGGAGCGCTGTGTGGTTAATGGGAGATAAAAGAACAAGTGTACATAAAGTCGGATTAATTCTTTTATTTTATTTTTTAACCTTCCCTAAAAAAAACGAAATAATGTGCAGATGCAACATTACTCTTTTGATGGAGAGCAAAGAGGAAACACAGGTTTAACCTGTCAAGTATGGAGAATTTAAACAACAACAACAACAAAGAAGTCAGCACCTGGATTAACTGAGTAAATGGGTCAGAGACTCCCACTGGAAAAGTGCAGCAGTGATTAATATGTTTCACCAGGCAATGAGTTATTTAACCGTAACTGATGCAGTGAGCAGCTTCTCGGTCCTGGAACAACCGGGTCGGAGGACGATTCCTGCACTGGTAGAAAAGATGTTGCTGTGTTTCAAACTGGCCGTATTATTCGTATTTGTGAGCGACCCTCACAAAAACATGCAGCAGTCCCGGACTCTACTGCCCCCCACGTCCAGCCAGAGAAGCCCCACCCTGGTGAAAAGAAGCGGCCTGCTCACTCCTCAGGATAAGAAGGAGACCTGAGCTCAGTGCAGGAACTCCCGGGGTTGGTAGAGAGAACTGACTTAGGTAGGAGCACTGGGTGGTAGAAAGTCCTGAGACAATCAGGTTTTGATCTTTCTCATGCTTTTCCATCTTTTACGATTCCAAACCAAACTTCATTTCTGTGACAGAATAATTCTGATTGAAATGTTATAAAAGGAGCTATAATGAGGATAATTCTGCCTGATGACTAATAACACTCAGCTCTCTCAGGCTTGACTCCATCCGTACGGCCCAAAGACTCACCTTGTTGCGGCGGTGCTGGTAGGACACCAGCATGCTGACGAAGATGAGCGTCATGAAGACGGCCTGGATGGCCAGCACGCCGGCCCGGAGCAGCCCGTCCTCCTGCACCCAGCAGGGCGTGCTGTCCTGACAGCTCTTACAGCCCGGCCAGCAGGGCAGGCAGATGGGCATGTTGGGGTAGCACATAACGCTGGTGTCACTGCCGTTCCCAGGAACTCCATCTGGACCAGAACACACACATACACACACATACACATACATATACACACATATACACACGCATATACACACACATGTACACACACATATTCACACACATACACACACATATACACACACATATACACACACATGTACACACACATATTCACACACATACACACACATATACACACACATATACACACACTTATACACACACTTATACACCACCTACGCATGTACCACAACCCCGTACACAGGCGACCTCTGCCACCCGCGGCGCTCACAGCGGAACACAAACATACATATTAATCATTCATTAACACAAACCTTCCAGAAAGATCGGTGGTTTCTTGGTTCTACAATCATCACACGTCGAAAAGATAAATCAGATGCATTTAACTTTTTAGTTTATAACTGTGTCATGAAAGAACAAATGCTAAGTCGGAGGGCACACACTGCTGAAACTACTTCATAAGAAGTGATAAAAACAAACCTGTTTCAAGAAAACTGAAGACTGTTTTTGACTATTTAGCTGTTTTAAGAATTCTAGTCAAGAACATTTTTCTTCAGTGACAAAGATATTTTTGCTCAGAATAAGACAAGTTTGAGCGGATTTATGGGATATTCAGTTTATTTCTAGAGGAGCTGGTTTTACAGTGTATCATATGCATGGCTGACTTCCACTCACATAAATGAGAGATTCCTCTAAACAACCACCTGCACATATAAACATTGATTGTAACAAAACTAAAAACAAACGATCCTGAAAGCCACAGCTCAGAACAGCTGAGCTCGGACCTGGAGTCACGAACAGAACCAAAACCAATCTCTACATTCAGGAATCTGCAGAAAATGCTAGTTGAGGAACAAATGAGGCGTAGGTGCAGCAGTTAGTCTGAAAGCAGCATCAGGGCTGAGATCAGCTCGAGAGGAACCGCCTGGTGAACAGAGGTGTCAAGTAACAAAGTACAAATACTTACCTTACTTAAGTAGAAATTTTGGTTATCTATACTTTACTGGAGTAATTATTTTTCAGACGACTTTTTACTTTTTACTCCTTACATTTTAAAACCAGCCTCGTTACTCTATTTCATTTCGGCCTTTAATAAAAACTATCCAGTTAAATTTCTCCATCCGGATAGAGTGAATTTGGTTGTGGTTGTTTCAGATGTTCTTGTCCAGTTTTGTTCTTACATCCGTTCCCTCAGATTCCTGCAACTAAACTTGGATGTACATTCCAATAAAGGTTAGGATAAATGATAACATGAACATGAAGTTTGACTTTTTGCACCATTACAATACTTATATCAACTTCTACAGGAGTATTTTTAAACTCTAGTATCTATACTTCTACCTGAGTAATGAATGTGAATACTGAAGACACCTCTGCTGGTGAAACCCTGGATGCTATGAACCAGCTACCGTCTGGTGTTAAAAAAATTAAATCAGAACTACCTCTAAACCCTCACTTTCTTTACAAAGATGCACTCTGACAGTCTGCCAGAGACTGAGCAGCCACTTACACACCACAGTTCAGTCTGCAGTTATAATACCACTCCACTTAAATCTGTCTTGCATATCCCGTGAAATTGTCAGATTTTTCATATCCATTTAAGTGACACCTCTGCAGGCTTAAATGACTAATACGTGGTCTACGTATCTGCTCCCTGGTGTTTCCCAGCGTAGCTCTGAGTTATGGCACATTTAATAAGCTTCATCTGCAGATTAGAAGTTTGTGAGAGATCCGGTTCTTGTTACGTTAAAAGCAGCTCCTCCCTGTCGAGGGTTCATGAGCACGCACGCCACAAACAACTCACATTCTCAGACTGCATGTACGCTCAAAACCGCTCCATGTTTAAGGAAAAGGTTAATTTAGAACAGGGGTGTCAAATGTGCGGCCCGTGGGCCGCATGCGGCCCGAGAGAGGTTTTCATGCGGCCCGCGAGAAGTTTCCAACACAAAAAAACGAAATGTTAATTTACTAAAAAGGAAGGCATAAATAATTTCCATGAATCGCAGCATATCCCATAATATATTTCTTCTACAAATCCATCGTTATTCCACAAAGAGAGCAGTTTTTGACAGTTTTTTAGTTTTCTAGAATGCATTTGCCGATTTTATTTCTTTGTAGACGGTCGTTTATTTTTATTAACTGACTACTATTATATATTTTCACAGGAAAAATATCACTGCTAAAAAAGATGATAGAAGATATTTATTCGGAGAATTTCAGTTTTGAATACGAGGATAGTGACAAAGTAAAACAGTTAAAAAAGAAGTGCTGACTTTTTCGGCACACTGGCGTAAATATCGCGCCAATTTAAAAAAATAAATACACTTAATTGTACTGGAAAAATCTCTAAATCACAAAGAAACACTCGGATGTAATAAGAAAGATTTAGCTTTTAATTAAATTTCCTATAAAAAAGCGAAATATAAAAAAAAACATACTTGTTTCTGTTTATCTTTGTAAAATGATATTAAAAGTATCTTACTTAATTTGAAAAAAAAACTGAAATTTCAAGAAAAGATCCTGAAGAAATATATTTTACATAATAAGAGTGTAAACAAAGTGCATATTTCCTTTAAAATGAACTAAACTGATATTTGATTAGATAAGAATAGTAAAAAAAAAAAATTAGAGAAAAGATTTTCCGCACCGTTTTTGTTATTTTGAGAGTGCGGCCCGCGAGAAAAAAATGTGTCAAATCCGGCCCGCCAAGCAAAATGAGTTTGACACCCCTGATTTAGAATATCTAAACAACTTAAAATGTAAACCATCTGCAATTTCACATTGCCAAGCCTGATGCATATGGAGCCTTTCTCTCGTCAGGGGACATGAGTCTTTCTACCGGGACGTTGAAGACAGCTTGAAGATAATTCATCTCAGCGCTGACAAAAATCTAATTTCACCAGGTTCAAATTAAAGCCAAATAAAAAGTAAAACCTGATTATGCAAGTGCTGGACAGAAAAGGTAAGTCTTTACTTTAACCAGTACCTGGGACAGGCCCTAGTGGATGATGTGAACCGTAAAAGCTAAATCATTTAAAGCGGAGAGGTTTTGCGAGTGAATTATATTTAATAAAACCCTGTATATTTATTTAATCATGTCACATCAAGTCAAGTCCCCGGCTCTGAAGTGTGTGACCTCCTAAGAGCTGGCGTACACGTATGTGGACATCACACCGCTGCTTGTCTAAGTCAAAACTTCTTAACGGGGCCCAAATCAACAGAGAAACAGCAGCAGGTCCGAGCAGGTTGATCAGGAATACAAGTGACTCAAAGTGTCTCTCTCTAGTCACAATGATCAGGTCGGGTCTCAGCCTTTCTGTACGATTTGCTGATGAGAAGAAAAAACTATGATCTTATCTGATGCATCGTTACAAAATAAAGGGGTCCAGTTTGATTAATTCGCTTTAAAATGTAAAAGTCTTAATGTTGCAGCTCTTCAGTTTTCATTGGATTTAACGGGTACATAAATCAAATGTGACAAAAGGCGAATGCTTCAGCGTCTCCCGGTTACCTGAGTCTTCGGCTGAGATGTCCGGGTTGTAGTATCCCTCTTTACACCGGCAGCAGTACTGGCCCAGTCGGAAGCCTCGGCCCGGGACCGGCACACACTGAAACAGAAACAATCTTCAGCTTTGCTGGTGTTTGTTTGTAAGTGTTGAGTAGTTTGAAGTGAGTTCATATGTTTTCATGTCATGCTTTTTCCAAGTTGTCAGCATCACTTTTTCCATCAGCACCTTCTGTCAAGTATTTGATGTTTTCATACCTGTTTCATTCATCATTTAACCCTCTAAGTCTCAACAGGTCCATTTGAACTCATTAACTGTGAGTAATGTGTGTTCTTAGACCCGTCCCACTCTGTCCAGGGACAACTAAAGAAGATGCACCAAGTAGACCTCCGTCTGCAAACTCTGAAAATGAACGGTTCCACGTGGCAGATGAAGCTCTTCTGCTGCTAACAATACAAATCTACAAATCGAAAGCAAACAGTCTTATGCTTATATCTGACTTTATGTCAATAAAATAAGAGAGAACTGTTGTTAACAATACAATTAGCTGAGTGTTTGCATTGTTAATGGTAATAACAGCCGTGCTGGAGGTCGTGTAGGTAAAGGTTTCTCTGACTTTCCAAGTAGAGATTCTAACCTGGGTGTTCCAGTTGAAACTTCCAACCAGGAACTTGACGATTTGAGTAATAATGAAGCAGACAACTAGTTACTGCAGTTAAAGAAAACTTAAATCAAGAAAAAAATTCAAAAATCAAATTCTCGATGTCTCTTTTTTTCAAAAGCAGGTGAGTAAACAAGAGTTGAAGTAATTCATGTAACAAAATAAGACATGTAACTCAGGCTGATGTTCCCTCATTCCAGCCCATGCACAGCGTTACCTCTTATGACTAAAAGGAAAACGTATCTTTATTGTAAACTATTTATTTACCAGAATCATTACCTAGTGCCTCAACGTACATGCACGCACAAAATAACTACCGTATTTTCCGCACTATAAGACGCACTTAAAAGCCTTCAATTCTTTCAAAAGCTGACCATGCGCCTTATAATCAGGTGCGCCTTATATGTGGATCAATATTGAGCCTTATATGTGGATCAATATTGAGCCTTATATATGGATCAATATTGAGCCTTATACATGGATCAATATTGAGCCTTATATGTGGATCAATATTGAGACTTATATATGGATCAATATTGAGCCTTATATATGGATCAATATTGAGCCTTATATATGGATCAATATTGAGCCTTATACATGGATCAATATTGAGCCTTATATGTGGATCAATATTGAGACTTATATATGGATCAATATTGAGCCTTATATATGGATCAATATTGAGCCTTATACATGGATCAATATTGAGCCTTATACATGGAACAATATTGAGCCTTATATATGGATCAATATTGAGCCTTATATATGGATCAATATTGAGCCTTATATATGGATCATTATTGAGCCTTATATATGGATCAATATTGAGCCTTATATATGGATCAATATTGAGCCTTATATATGGATCAATATTGAGCCTTATATATGGATCATTATTGAGCCTTATATATGGATCAATATTGAGCCTTATATATGGATCAATATTGAGGCGCAACAGGTCTCGCAACTCGAAAATAATAAAACAGTTGTTTATTCATTTTGGGAGTGAATGGAGTTGTCAGAAAGCTGATTTGTAATCTATTAATAAAGTTTGACTGACCTATCTGACTGTTTTGTTGACATTCCCTTTAGCGCAGCACCGTCTAATGGATGATAACGTAACCCCAGCCTCTACTGTAGCGCCTTATAATGCGGTGCGTCTTATATATGGAAAAGGTTTTAAAATGCGTCATTCATTGAATGTGCGCCTTATAGTGCGGAAAATACTTGGCAAAGTAATAGCTGCAGCAATGTTGTAAGTTCATAGGAGGAAACGGAGCTCAGAGGGGACTGGAGCCCCCGTTCATGTCCTGTCAGCCTGTATAACTTTAAATGCCTCTGAAAGTGTGAGAGCATGTCAATAAAAGCTATTTAAACCCAAGCCAGATTAACTAAGACTAACTGCTTGCTAAGAGGGTTTGAGATAAAATCACGCCCGTCTCAAATACTTTGATGACAGTAGTAGTCAATAGATATCCACTATTCATCACAGTAAATAGATATTATTGTTTGGTGGATGTGAAATCAATTTTATACAACAAAGAAATTCATTTAAATCTTGGCCTCAATGACCCCAAAAGGGTAAATCTTCAAATTGTACGTCACCAACTGGAGTTTCTGATCCATTGGCCTTTGGCCACCTGCTGACCCTGGGATCAAGTTAGAGCACAGCTGTGGCTGAAACTGTTACAGTTTATACAGCTAAGTTAACATCATGCTGAACAAACACACACTTGAAGAAGATGCACAACCCATATATCTATATTAGCTACAGTAAATAATGTGCATATATATATGTACGTATTTGCACAGGCATGTGGAGGCCCCACACACTACCAAGCCTCATTTTGACATGTTTTAAGGACATTACATCAAAGTTGGATGGGCCTGTAGTGTGTTTTTCCACCTTTAATTTTGAGTACGACTCCAAACCCAGACCTTAATTTGATTTCCATCTATCATTTTTGTGTGATTTTGTTGTCAGAACATTCAACTATGTACCTGTAACAAGGTATTTAATAAGAATATTTCATTAATTTAGATCTGGGATGTCTTACTTTTGTGTCCCCTTTATCTTTTTGAGCAGTTGTATACACACACATATAAAAATGATTACTTTATATTATTTACATTGTACAACTAGAATTATTCTGCAAAGCTCATTTATTCAGACAAATCAGTGCTGAACTTTCCAGATGAGCCGATTTAACTCCAATCAGTTTTATTTCTTACTTTTTGGCTACAATGAATCAAAGAAACCAAACAAATAAACATGATTCTGTAATGGAGTTAGTTCCTTGGTGCAGATGCTCGTCCCATCCTCCCAACTACTCACCATCCAGTGCTTTAATGCAAATACTCAGCTGCATCTGAACCATGGAAATGGTGAATGCTTTCTTGCTTCAGACGTCCCCAATTTAATAGATTTAGGACGTTAGAGAAAATTAGAATCTCCAACGGGAAAGAACGACTTAAATCAAATGTTGCCCGAATGTTAAATAAATATTTCTTTGGGCTTTTGAGTTAGATAATGTGACAATTAGTCACGACATTGATTTTACATCTCCCAGCCTCGCCACATAAAGGTCAGAAACCAGACATCCGCCGAGCAGTCGATGGACATTATTAAACAGTTGTTCATTTATGAATAAAATAGAAATAGTAAAGAGAATTAAATGAGACACGAACAAAGCAAGTTAAAATACTGTGGAAGTGTCCGAGCAGAAGACGCAGCCCCGTTATTCTGCACCTGAATGGATGAAGGGTTGAGAACCGGGTCACGTTAGTCACTCTCATTTTATTTCCCTCTGATGTTAACGTCAATTTAGCCGGTCGAGACACAGAAAAATACACACTCAGACACACACTTAGATGCTCTGTGTGTTAATCTAAGCTAAAAGCTAAATGGATACATAATGCCTCTACTGAGAGCATTATCTTTTTCTAGAAAAATCCTGTTCCCCAGCAAACACACACACACACACACACACACACACACACACTCACACACTCACACACACACACACACACACACACACACACACACACACACACACACACACACACACACACACACACACACACACACACACACACACACACGCACACACACTGACCTCACATATGTATCTTATCAGATGCTCAAAGACCTAATAGCACACGCTGAACTTTAGTGCAACATGGATTATACACGGTAGTCAACGTAATTCTCTTCGTGGTCACATATAAACTCAAATTCACTCATCTGTCAGGTTTAAATCAAAACTCCTGAAGGTTTACAGTATCATGACTTCCCAAAAATCTGTTGTTTGTATTTTCTGTGAGTCGGTGATTGCAATGGCACTTTTCCACCAGCACCTACTCGGCTCCACTCAACTTGGCCTGGTTTCTTTTCCACTACAATCCAGTACCCGGAGCAGAAGTAGGCGTGGTTGGAGCGAAGCTGCTATGACGTACTTGAGTGCGTGACACAAACGAAGAAGGAAGGAGATGATAAATGTGCTGCTGGGTCTGTGGCTTGTGTTCAATATCAAGTTAAAATGACAGTGAGAGAAGCTTCAAGCAGCAACGCTTTTTAATGTTTTTCATCTTGTATCCACGCTTCTGAAAAGTCCATGTGGAACCGCGAGCAGCTATGGACTGACTAAGCTCCAGGTAGATCTTGTCGTTCTTTATCGTCTGTCTAGATCCCTAATTCTCTCTCAGCCACCAGGTTTATGCACCTCAGAGTTGGACCACGGAGCAGAGTTCTGCACTGCCATTGGTGTCCTCTAAAGCCGAGGACACACCGACCCGACGTTGCCCGCTGTCGGCCGACTGCTGTGTCGCCTCACGTCGCCTGTGTCGGGCTGGGTCGGGCTCAAAAAGAAGCACTTGGACACACCGCAAAGACGACACCCAACAGCCAACTAGCACGTACGTTCTGCGCATGCGTGAGAGGTAATTCCCCTCCATACCAGCAGGCAGCGGTAGTCTGTATTCACTCAAAAACAAGGGAAAACCGGAAGCTCTGGGAAGCCGTAAACAAAACAAATAGGCTTCATATTCACACCACATTTCCACACCACTCTCGCTACCACAATGCGTAAGAATAAAGAATTGGCACTGGCGTTGTCAGCCTTCGGCCTTCAGCTTGTGGAAGAAGGAAAGAGCTTTGCTTTTCTTAGCTTTGCTTTCTTAGCTTAGCTTTTTTAGCTTAGCCTTCATCACTTCCGTTTTTTCGCTACCTGAACAGCCAATCACAGTGAGCTATTTGACCGACGGCCGACGCCGATTCGACATGACGAATCGGCTGAAAAGCTGCCGACGGGAGGCCGACCTGTGGCGATGTGCGGGACACACCGGGGAAACTAGGCCGACAGACGTGCACCGACGCTCATCGACGGCCCGACGGCCGACAGTCGGCTTGGTGTGTCAGGGCCTTAAAATGAACAAGAAGTTGTCGTCAGAGTCGCTCTTCAAACGATGTCCACATTCTGACTCAGACGTCTGACTCCAACCCCCCGACCAATCGTTGGCCTGTAGTGTGATGACGTCAGATACAACCGACTCAAACCTGAGCTGGATGTGATTAAATGCTGTGTTGTTCTGCGGTCACTTAATAACCGCTGGGACCAGAAGGGCCTGACGGTGCATGATGAAGAAGGTACAGATCACATATCCTTGTGTTGTTTTTCAGGAGACATCAGTGATACCTCGTCTAGTCAGTAAAGACAAGGAGATTCTGCTCAGATGATGCTTTCCTAACCGTTATCACATAGTTTTTAATTTCCTGATCTAAGTAGGTGGTTTAAATAAATAAACCAACAAATTGGAGTGAGAGCCCAAGTAAACACTGAGTGAAGATTATAACAGGATGATCTCCATAAAATACTGGGTCAAATGGGAAATCAACACTGAGACTTCTGGATAACAGTCATGTTTGTCGATACACATTCCTGAATCCAAAAATTAATTCCTCTGACTATTAAAAGTGGGGAATGTCATGGTTTGGGTTTTCTGAAGGGTTTTGAGTTTCATTTGTTGTGTTTTACTTGGTTCGTCAGTTTTGATCTTGTCTGTGACCTGTTTCCTGTTTTATTTTGAAAGTTCAGTTTCTTTTGTTTGCACCTGCGTCTTGTCAACCAGGGGCCTCATTTATAAAAGAGTGTGTAGGATTCATACTAAAAGTACATGTAAACCCAAAAGCTGAAAATGGCGGGCGCAAAATAAAATCCGGATTTATAAAACCGCGTGCACGCACACTTGCACGCAATTTGATTTATAAATCACAGTCCAGCTGGAAGGTTGCGCAACTGAATTCGGCTCATACCCCGCCCTCTACACGCCCACTTTTTACCATAAATGGGCAATGCAAAGTAGTTCATGACTGTATTTGCATAGGAATGAGCCTGCTGAGCATGCGCAGTGGCTTCCTGGCAGGCTGTGCGTCAGGATGAATGAACGTGTCGAGCCACCGTGCCACTAAATTTCACGGAGACTGAGATCGAGATGTTGTGGATGAGGTGGAGGACAGGAAAACCACATTATTTGGTGGTCACAGTAAAAGTAGAAAGAGTATATAAATAGTATTAAATAAAGCGAGTGAAAATAAAACGCAGTGAGGCGCAATTTCCACTGGAGACAGGGGGGACACCCCCCCCCCCCACTTTTCAAACTCATGTTTTTGTCCCCTCCACTTTTTACAGTTTAAGAACTAACGGTAGGCTCAGCCTGTAATTGCAAATCATCAAGACACTCTGTGCGAAGACAGGACGGCAGCCCCGCTCCCCCTCCTCCCTCCTCCCTCAGTGCTGCTCAAGGCTGATTTATGGTTCCACGTTAAATCGACGCAGAGCCTACGGCGTAGGTGCGCGTCGCCGCGTAACCTACGGCGTAGGCTCTGCGTCGATTTAACGTGGAACCATAATTTAGGCATAATTAGGCTTAACTAGTGTGTGCGTGTGTGACAGACGTGCATGGGACAATTGTGAAATACGGAATAAACTGCGTTCCGTATTGGTTCAATACGGAAGGCAGTTTATTCCGTATTTCACAATTACACAGATGCAATTTCACAGATGCTGGTCCATCTGTGTTTTCCTTGTTTCTGCCAAGTCTGTGCTTTTTGACTTTTTTATTTTTTATTTTTTTTATCTGGGCTTTTGCTGTAGGTGAGGTATTTTGATTTTATTTTGGATTTCTGTTTGTGAAGCCTTTTTGTTTAATTTAAAAAACTTTTGTTTGAACCTCCTGGCGCCTCATTTCCTGCATTTGGGTTCTGATTCCAACCTGAACTCATTACAGGGAAACTCTAAATCACAGTTTCATGAAATGGTTCAATAATGCACTTCTAGATCAAATTATCTTCACATCCATGACAAATGTAAGAATAAAAAACACGCTGAATCACGAAACAAAACTGGATGGTAATGTTTTGCTGCTGTGGTTGAATGGCAGTGCGGCTGAGCTGCTGTAAGACAGCGGTCAACAGGTAGGATATAATCCATTTGTCACAGACAACAGAAATAGCCCTGATCTAATGTTGGAAAGGTTCGAGGTGCGGACGCGTGGCAGCCGTCGCTTTCAAATCACGGAACAAGCAAGTAATCTCTGTTACCAGCCGGAAACCACAATAATGTGTGACAGGGTGACACATAATGAGTGTAATATGATGTTATGAGACAGAAAACACCAAGGAGGCCTTGTAGTGACCAGGCATGAAAAAAGACACAATAAAATGAAAAATGACAGGACTACATGAGAAAAGATGAGGCACTAAAGGAAATGATCGGGCGGATGAGATCAAAGAGAGCTGAAGTGGACAAAGTGAGCCAGATGAGGAGGCATAGAAGCACAGAGAAGACGTTTCATGGCTAAAAACAGATAAGGCAATACTAGTATAGTTGTTACGAGAGGTGGAGCGGGTTCATTTTCATCAACGACGGGTTCTAGGACAGAGGGGTGTGGTGTTTAGGGATGGGCGGTATGAACTAAAAAATTTATCACGATAATTTCTGGCATTTATTCCGATAACGATAAAAATGACGATAAAAAAAATACCAATTCAACTCCACCTTTGTAACTATAAATCTATCACCACATTCAGTCTTTGGAGCCAAATCACTGCTGTAAAAGATACTAAATACTACTAAACTACACCAATTACATTGAATTGATAAAAAACAATTAAATGAGTTACACCTGTACTGCAAAACTGGAATGACTCAGATCCTCCATGTTTGTTACACAAAAACCTCATCAACGGGAATTTATCTTTCTTTCTTTCTTTCTTTCTTTCTTTCTTTCTTTCTTTCTTTCTTTCTTTCTTTCTTTCTTTCTTTCTTTCTTTCTTTCTTTCTTTCTTTCTTTCTTTCTTTCTTTCTTTCTTTCTTTCAGGCTCCTTCCTTCCTTCCTTCCTTCCTTCCTTCCTTCCTTCCTTCCTTCCTTCCTTCCTTCCTTCCTTCCTTCCTTCCTTCCTTCCTTCCTTCCTTCCTTCCTTCCTTCCTTCCTTCCTACCTACCTACCTACCTACCGTGGGGAATTTTTTTGACGGTAAATCGTGAACGGTAAAAAATCGCCCATTCCTAGTCGTGATCCAGTGCATGTTCTGCTCGGTGCTGAGTTTTAATTTGAACTCACTAATGTCTGTGGTTTTCTTGCATTGTTAGACATCTATGAGCATGCTTTAGAAAGTAGAAGTGTGTCAGCGCGCTGGATTATGTCCATAATCCATCAGATCATCCTGCAGCCAGCAATGAAGCACGTCCACCTTTAAATAGACGGATGAGATGAGAGGTAGACGACTGTGTTTGCACAGATAGGCTGGCAGGGAAAAGGGAAGCTAAAGCTGGAGTGGATGTGGGAGCACAGCGATGAGTGCACATGTGAATGGATGAAAGCACCATCAAAGGGTAGAAGTCACAATAAAACAATGAGTACAGACGGAGGGTTTAAAAACCGTTCTGAGAGGTCGCAAACAGTTTAGTGTGCACTTGTATTATGTAAGCAATAAACACATATTTTCGTTACTTTTGCTGTTTAAATTCTGTTGTACTTGCCGTTGCTCACTCTTTCATCAATTGTTTGGTGAGTTTCAGATAAAACAACTACTCAATATACAAATGAGCCATCATAAAAACCACTGACTGGTAAATGCATTGGAAAGTGGCCTTTGTGGCTCTCGATAAAACAAAATTAAACCAGACTTACACCTTGTCTGGCACAACGGAAATAGTAACATAGTGTTGTTCTTGAATGCTGCAACCTGTTGTCTCGGGGAAACCTGATGTAGTCTGGTCATATGTCCTTACAAGGAAAACGCTGCCTATAGTTCTGGCACTTTTCAACGTCTGTTGTGAGAAGTGACCATGACATATTTACATCTGGATAAGACCCAGAGTCCAGGCGGGTTTAAGAGCATTATGTCAAGGATGGGGCATGGAGGAGGAAGCTTTACCCGTTTTTCCACCCCTCTTGATCAGCATGGGGAAAGTGAGATTTCTGCGAAGTAAACGGAGTAGCTTGATCAGTAGATACAGTACCAAGACGTGGCAGTAGGATTGTGGGGATGACAGTTTCTGCTCAGCTGTGGGGGAGATGTGGAGCAGCGGTTCAGGGAACAGCTCCACAAGAGACTGAACCATCTGCATCATCTCATCATCCGTCTCTCTATTTAAGCAGTAACAGCTGGAATCAGATGTACTGGACACCCGGGATGCTACTGGTGTAACCACTGATGATGATGATGATGATGATGATGATGATGATGATGATGATGATGATGATGATGATGAAATAAACCAGTTTTCTGTGTTGTTTAAACCTGGAGAATTACCCTGAGCAGCTGGATCTGCTACAGGTACAGTACCTTATTCTGGATGTCAATACCTCTATGAGAATTTAGACATAGTAGTGAGAGTAAAAGAAAGGATTTCAGTGCTTGTGCACATGGTATTATCCTGATCACAATCTTATGAAGGAGCAACCCTGCACCAAGCTACAAACACTAGCTAAAACTAGCTAAAACTAAAAACATTCACTTATAGAGAATATCAGTCAGTATAGAAGCTATTCCCAGTGGTGCTTCAATTCATGAAATGTGACTTTGAAAAACAAGAAGTGAAATTGAAGTAAGTATAAAAAGTCCCAAATGTACTAACCCATTAGAAGTTACTTTTACAGCATAAGGAACATTTCTCCTCGAGGTACATTTGTCTTCAACCCACATGTTTCATAAATTCAGTGGACGACAATGAGGCTTCTTCCATATTAATGTTGTATCCCAAACAAATTGAAAGAAGTCCAATATAAAATACTTTCCCCACAACAAATACCTTTCTAAATCTGGAGATATTGATCAAAATTGTGAATTTTTGTATTTTAGTCACTGTTTCCCTTTGTATACGTTTGATTAGGCTTAGCTGCCAAAAGGTTGCTAGTGGAAACATCCCGTCTCGCCAAAAAACAGACTTAAAACATCTACCACATAATTACCTCTATTTTAATTACTACATCTTATCATTCTAACAGCAGCATAATAAGATGGTCACAATATAACGCTGTAAAGTAAATGTTTTTCATGTTTTCCATCTAAGCAGACAAATGCTAATTACAGTAGCTTGAACGTTGGTTTACAGACATTGTGCTTTAAAAAATCTTTAAAATCTTTTATTAAATGTTAAACATTTCTTTTATTTCACACACAGCACATTTCTGGAGTTGAAAATGTATGTTGGTGCAAAGCATTGTAAAAGATTTTCGATTTTTTTAAATCTCTAATTACAGTTTGAGTTTATAAATTCCCACTGCTTAAATGCTCGTTTGGTTTTCACTGAATCAACCTAGATAACAGACGCATTAGTGACGGAACGGTGCTATGCCTGGAACATTTGGCTCACTTTCACCACCGACAGGTATCATGTGGGCTAGATATGACCAGAGAAGCTGGGCTCGCTACGGCAAGCCGACCACGCCAACTTTAATTACAAAGCACTTTAGAAACAGCAGCCACTGACCAAATAGCTGAACATATGAATTAGATATATTAGAGTAAAATAAAATATAGATTAGATTAAAAAGTATAAGAGACATATAAAAACAATACAGTCAACATCTCACACTGGGTGGAAAGCCAGGCAGAAGAGGTGAGTCTGAAGAGCAGATTTATAAAAGGTCAGTGAAGAGGCCTGTCTCGTGTGTAATGGCAACGTATTCAACAATTTGGGATCCGCATCAGCAAACGTGCAAAAGGCAAGTGTAGTGAGGGCCAGACATGGCCAGCTTGGTTACAACAGGTGTTGTTAGGGCAGGATGTGGCCCAATGGGTCCACTTTGGACCATGTCTGGTGGACCTTGGGCTGAGTTTAGGCCACCACACTCACGCTGAGCCAACGCTGTCAGTTTAGGCCAAATATGTACCAAAGAAAACTTCAGAAGTGGTTTCCTGTTTGGATTTTAAATCATTTGCTACCGCAATGCTACTTCTTCTAGAATCAATGGGTATCTCACAAAAAGTAACAAACCAACGCACTGTTTTAATCATAACCTGGATCTCGTTCTCATGTACTGTGTTGAACCTGATAGTCTGTTGATGTCGCCTGTAAACTCCCTTTTATCCGACCATTATTTAATAACGTTTGAAATTAATATTGTCGATGTTGAAGCGCGAAATAGGAGGTATTATTTTAGCAGATGTTTGTACGATGAAGCTATTGCTAAATTTAGGGAGGCCATTGCTCATCTTACGATAGTGGAAAATAGTGAAGTAGTCGAGGCCAGTGGCCTGGGTTCTACCTCTGCAGATGTTGATTTCCTTGTTAGTAACACTGCTGATTTGTTGCATTCAGCTTTAGATGCAGTTGCTCCTTTGAGAAAGAGGGTTTCTAGCCACAGGAGCTTAACTCCCTGGTATAATTCAGATATTCGCATGTTGAAACAAAACGTGCGTAAAATGGAAAGGAAGTGGTACTCTTGTAAGTCTGTAGACCTCTATCGTGAATGGAAAGATATTCTAATAGTATATAAAAAAGCCATTTGCAAAGCCAGAACAGCTTATTATTCATCGTTGATAGAGGATAACAAAAGTAACCCACGTTTTCTGTTCAGCACTGTAGCCAGGCTGACAAAGAGTCACAACTCTGTTGAGCCGTGCATTCCTGCAGCTCTCAGTAGTGAGGACTTTATGAGCTTCTTTAACAGTAAAATCACGAGAATTACAGAAGAAATCAACCAGCCGGTTGTGGGCGTTTCTTCAGCTTTAGCGACTTCCCTAGGCTCTGACTTGACTCTAGACTGTTTTGATCCTATAGACCTCCCTGAGCTGACTTCACTCGTTAATAGAGCTAAGTCAACCACATGTATGTTAGACCCCATCCCGACTCCACTATTCAAAAATGTTTTTTCTCTTATTGGTACGACAATACTGGACCAAATCAACCTATCCCTAAACTTAGGATATGTACCACAGGTTTTCAAAGTGGCAGTAATCAAACCTTTACTTAAAAAACCTTCCCTTGACCCAGACACCTTAGCTAATTATAGACCAATTTCAAACCTTCCATTTGTATCTAAAATTCTGGTAAAGGCAGTTTCAAGCCAGTTATGTGACTATTTGTATAGAAATGATCTGTTTGAAGTCTTTCAGTCAGGGTTCAGAATGCATCATAGCACAGAGACAGCACTGGTTCGAGTTACGAATGACCTCCTTATGGCCTCAGATAAGGGATTAGTGTCCATATTGGTTCTACTGGACCTCAGATAAGGGATTAGTTTCCATACTGGTTCTACTGGACCTCAGTGCTGCTTTTGACACTGTAGATCAGCATTTTACTGCACAGGTTAGAGCATGTTGTTGGGATTAAAGGGACAGCTCTACGTTGGTTTAAATCATATCTATCTGACAGGTTCCAGTTTGTTCATGTACATGAGGTTTCTTCAGAACAGTCAAGGGTCTGTTATGGTGTTCCGCAGGGTTCAGTGCTAGGGCCAGTCTTGTTCAGTTTATACATGCAGCCGTTGGGAAGTATAATCCAGAATCACAGCATACACTTTCATTGTTATGCTGATGATACGCAGCTCTATTTGTCTATGAAGATGAAACAGAAAGGTTAGTTAAACTTCAGGCATGTCTGAGGGACATCAAGAACTGGTTATCATTTTTGGTCCAAGCATCTTAGGAGGGGATTAGATGGTGTTGCGATGGCTTCCAGTGCAATTGTGAGAAACCTTGGTGTTGTTTTCGACCAGGTCGTTTAAACTATATGTTAATCAGATTTGTAAAATAGCATTTTTCCATCTCTGTAATATCGCAAAAATTAGGAAAATCGTCTCGCAGAGTGATGCAGAAAAACTAGTTAATGCGTTTGTATCTTCTAGACTAGATTACTGTAATTTGTTATTAGCAGTAATTTGCTGAATAGTAAACCTCTAGTTAGTGTTAGTAAACCTCTAGCTGGTGTTGGTAAATCTCTAGGTAGTGTAAACTCTAGTGTGTTAGAGTCAGTAGTCATAGTCGCAGCTATAGAACAAAACTATAATAGTTAGTCTTAAATATAGATTGGTGGTAGATATGATGCTATAGGCCTATGCTGCAGGGGGGCACCGACATGATCCACTGGGCGGTGCCTCTCACCCTTCTTCTCTTCTCCTCTTCCATTTTTTATTTATTATAAGTATCTCATAGCTGTCATTTTTGTCCATCGTTCTTGTAGTTTGTTGTGCTGGATGCATGCTGACCTGCAGTCCCCCCTCTGATCATCCCACTGCTGCTTCCACCTGTCTGTGTAGATGTCTGCTATATGCTTGCTGACATCCTGGCCTGCAGGATGTCCAGGTCCTGGTCCAGGTTTCTTCCCCCCTAAAGGGAAGTTTTTCTTGCCACTGTTTGGCTTAAGGTTTTTCTCCCACTAGGGGAGTTTTTACCTGCCATTGTTTATGTTATGTTTATGTAATAATTGCTTGGGGTTTATGTTCTGGGTCTCTGGAAAGCGCTTAGAGACAACTTCTGTTGTAATAGACGCTATATAAATAAAATTGAATTGAATTGAACCTCCCATCTTTACAGGTCCTGTACACCTCCAAGCCTCTAGGCCGGTCACGTCAGATCTGGCTGATCCTTCTCACCCTGGACACAGTCAGTCTAACCCCCTGCCCTCAGGCAGGAGGCTGCGGTCCATCCGGACCAGAACCTCCTGCCACAAGAACAGCTCCTTCCCCTCGGCCATCAGACCCAAGAACAGTAATGACTGTGACGCAGAACAGCCACTTCAGGCACTTACCACTTTTTTGCACATATGTAAACACATATATATATATATACAACGCCCCAACGAGTATATTTATTTAGTTTGACTATATTTTTTTCTTGCATGCTATCCCATTTATTTTTATTTTATTTTCAGTTTATTTTATTTTAACTCTATTTTTACCTTTTCCATTCTTTTATGTTATGTTTGCTCTATCACATCAGAGCAATTTCCTAAACCTGTATTCACTGACACCGACAATAAAGAGGTTCTGATTCTGGTTTTCCTTGAAAACAGCCGCGTGTGCTGACTTTCTTTTCATCACGTTTTATGTCCATTAGATTTAAAGATATTTTGAATCCTAACATCTTGGTAGAGCTAATAAACCAGCGGGTCCTGTTACCAGTCGCTGGGCCCTCCACCATCGGCCATGTTGACTCCTAATGCAACAACAGAAACAGAGTTCATTTCTCTGTGTTTACCTCCATGCTGGTGCGGTTGCACTGGTGAGTGTCTGCGAACCAGCTCTCCCCTGTCGTGCACTGGTTCAAGTCGATGTCCTGAATGTTGACATCCACACGTATCACGCCTCTGACCCAGGAGACGCACACACACACACGCACACACACACACACATAGGAGGGGGCGGTAGTCAGAGTTGTGCATCAGTGTTAAAAACAATAGCAGGTCCAAATACCATTAAACCCTCTATCGGCTGTCACACCTCCAAATTTGGTCTGGCATTTAACTACATATACATGTGTGTATATGTACATCGCACTTTTCTCAAAAGTCTGGGACAACGGTCAAAGCTTCCTACACAGAACATATTTCTCCAGTTGGATTCAGCGTTATTAGAAACTTCAAACTTCAACTGCATGGAAAGGCCTTGAAAAACGAACAACACAACAATTCAGAGCAGTTTGGCGCACACTGTTTATGATGAGTCAGGACATGAGGTGAAATACAACCGCCTTTTCAAAATCAACACCTAGAAAGCTATGTGGTGTGCTTTAGGTAGTTATTTAACAGAATATTGCCTTCAAATAAGTGTTGCCCGATCACGGCATTTTCAAAACATCGGTATCGGCCAAAAAAGTATTGGGACATACCTAGTTATTAATGTGTAATAAATCGTTTTATATATCGTTGCATTTAACGTCACTTCCGGCCGCCAACCGGAAGTGACGAAGTAAGCGAAACTAACATGTTTACATGTTTGAATTGTGAAATTTTATACATGTTCATGTTCATTAAGCTGCTGCTATCCATTTCATGCCATTCAGAATTCTGCACTAAGGTTAAGGCAAAAAGTATTATTAATTTTCTTGTGTTTTGTGAGTTTGGCTGGATGTCATTCAACTACCTCTTTTGACGTTAAATTTATTTATTTTTGTTATTATACTATTCTGCAATTTTAGTTTTAGTTTACCATTTCATGTTTTTACATTTTGTGGCACCAGAGCTGATAAGCTTTGTTGAAATAAATGTCCTTGTTGTTCTCCAATGGACAATAAAAGAAATTTGACTTTTAGTCCTCTTTTTTTTTCTTTTCTTTTTTTAATTCATTGCCAAAATGTATCTGATCGGGAAAAAGTATCGGAAATGTATCGGAAGCCAAAAAAAGTGATGGGATTGGGAAAAATCGGGATCGGCAGATACTCAAACTCAAGTGATCAGGATCGGATCGGGAGCTAAAAAATCCTGATCGGGACAACCCTACTGCAAATGACTGAAAAAATTGATATTTCACTTTAAATCATGCATATTTCTTGAGTTTAGGCCAGTTAGATAACCACACCCACACGACGTCTGTGGACATCATAAAAAAGAGCTCCAATGACCTCCCAATAGCTGAGAAATAACTACTTCCCAACTCAAAATTTGGAGAAAAACATCATCATGAGACAGCATGAATCACATCTGAGTGTGGTGTTGGTGGTTCTGCACTGCTCGTGTGCTACATGTTGCAGCTTATGAGTGTGTGTGTGTGTGTGTGTGTGGGTGTGTGTGTGTGTGTGTGGGTGTGTGTGTGTGTGTGTGCGTGCGTGTGTGCGTGCCTGCGTGCGTGCGTGCGTGCGTGCGTGCGTGCGTGCGTGCGTGCGTGCGTGCGTGCGTGCGTGCGTGCGTGCGTGCGTGCGTGCGTGCGTGCGTGCGTGCGTGCGTGCGTGCGTGCGTGCGTGCGTGCGTGCGTGCGTGCGTGCGTGCGTGCGTGTGAGTGAGTGAGAGTGAACTCTGACCTGAACTCCGGGGTCAGGTCGGGCTTGAGCCCGTAGAAGGAGGTGGACAGGGTGAGCACCCAGGCCGGTACGAAGCGGCCATCCTTGCAGTCCAGGAAGGGCCCGCTGGCCCAGCGAACCCCACTGCGATTGGTCACATAGCTGTCGCCCTGAGCCCACTTAGGTGTGTCCAAGGTGCTGAGGTCGTTGAGCAGCACCCGCTTGGACAGGGCTGCGACCGGCTGGTTGGTCTCTGGGAACTTCAGCCTGCTGAACCAACTATCGTCGGGGGCCGGGGCCGGAGGGTGCAGGCTCTCCCAAGCCCTGGACATGTCCTGGAGGACGATGGTCTGCACCTTGGCTGTCCAGTTACGGGTGGCGCGAAGCACCAGTTGTGGCAACTGGGCGGTCGGGTCGGCATCAAAGGTCAGCAGGGCCCGCTGAATGAGCACGTCGGCCTCCAGAAGGGCACGGACCAGGGCGTGGTACCACTCCATGTCCTCCATGACCGTGCTCTCCCGCAGGTCGCTGGCCTGGAATATCATGTTGAGGAAGTTGGCAGTGTTGGCCAGAGCGTCCAGAGCTGGCTGCAGGGGGGCGTTGAAGTTGCTGGGCAGAGGTCCTCTCTGGCCAGGAGTGCTGTACGCCCGGGAGCAGCGCCCCATCTTCAGAGCAGAGGGGTCTCCGGTGTACAAGAAGGTCTCTGCCGGGGACCAGTCGTCCTCCTCCTCCGTGGGAGCTTCCGAAGGGGTTCCTGCCATCTCCGAGGTCTCCGTGGGGCTGGAGGAGCCGGAGGAGTCGCTGGCGCTTTCTGAAGTTCTTGTACTGTTCATGGAAGGGTCGGTGGTGTTGGCTGCCTCTGTCACGACTCCTGGGGGTAGTTCCTGAGTTACCTGGGCTTTGACGAGAGATGTGAGTAGAAGAAGCAGAAAATGCCAAAAAGTACTCATGCTGATTCATTCAAAAGAAGAGAAGAAGAGGAATGGATGACTGGAGACGCTCGGTGACCCCTCTGAAGTTGGCTGGAGGTGACAGAGTCACATGATGGCGGAGGTCTGGGCGTTCTGGAAGGTTTTCACCTGCAGGTCGGTGCAGCAGCGCTGCAGCAGCAGGTGTCCGGTGCACGCCTCTGCCTGCCAGTGCTCCTGCAAGTATCCGTGCAAGAATATTAAACCTGGAAGTCGTCGGGGATGAGAGGACATGACAAAAGAGTGGAGCGGTGCGCGCATTGCTGTCGCATCCCTGTTGCGCCTGCTCCCACCCGCAGTCCTCCTGCACGCTGGGGCTCTGAAGTGGCCAGGGAAGAGGAAACTACAAGAAGAGGAGGAGGGGGGCAAGAAGGAGAAGCCTCAGAGTTGCAGGGTGGGAGGAGGAGGAGACACCAGTGTGGGGGGGCTTGGCACTCCGTCTCCGGCTGCGCGCTCAGCTGCTGCTCCACGGAGCTCCAGAGCCCGACTGGAGGCGGCTGGTGCTCGTCCACCCCCTCCCTCACCTCCCCTCACCCACCCGTCACTCCCCCCTCTGTATTGGTAGGGAGGCTCACCAGTCCTGGAAGGTGAAGTGTTACATCTGTTGTGTGCGTGCGTGTGTTTGCGTGTGTGTGTGTGTTCTCACAGACGGGAGGATGATGCGGGCGGGGGGAGATAAGTGTGAGGCTAAGCTCTGCTGCATCTGGGCATCCATCAACAGTCTCCCTGCTAGATGGATGGATTAAACCTTTCTACGGGAGAATGAATGAAGATGAGGATGCTCTTAAACTGCTCTCGTTCTCTCTCTCTCTGCCTCTGTGTGTATGTCTCTCTCCCTCCCTCCCTCCCTCCATCCCTCCATGTCGACCCTTTCTGTTACTGGGACACACATGCACGCATCCAGATCAGACGCAAAGTGTTTATTAATACTGCTCACATCTTTACAACTACGGGAATTGTAGATTGGCCCGGATGTGTGTGTGTGTGTGTGTGTGTGTGTGTGTGTGTGTGTGTGTGTGTGTGTGTGTGTGTGTGTGTGTGTGTGTGTGTGTGTGTGTGTGTGTGTGTGTGTGTGTGTGTGTGTGTGTGGATAGTGAGAAATACTGCAAGAGACGCGTGAGGAGATGCAAGGGTGATGCAGGCATGAATTCTTGTGTTGGTGGCCATGGCAACCAGACTCTGAGAAGCCCTTTGTAAGACCACACGTACACATGAACTCCTAACCGCCACTCCCAACCCAGGACTTCACTGCAGAGGAGCTACGGTGCTGCAGTTCAGCTTGACGAGGACAATAAGCCCCGGTTTGTGTCTGTCCCCCACGTAGACCTGTCCAGGTGAACCGCTGCCTCTCACTGGGATGAGCTGGGATGAGCTGGGATAAACTCCAGCAGACCCCCGGGAGCCTGCACAGGATAAAACGGGTATAGAAAATAGATGGATGGATGGATGGATATTTTGTGAGGTTTTACTATGAATCATCATCAACATCTTCATCAAGTCTCAGAGCTTAAACTTGGGCTAAGTAGAACTTCAGTGGAAAATTGTGAAACGTCACACTGCACTGTCTCATTTATTTAACAAAAAATAAGACAAAAGGTAGAAACAATGTCTGAAAAATAATGTTTAGTGACACTATCTTTCTGACTTTAACTGTCAGAGAGATAGTGTCACTTTGACTCAAGAATATACAGAGGAGTTTATGGTCAACCCGATGACTGTGAGATGTCCCAGTCCTGTGGATATAAAACAAGCCCAGACCATTATCCTTCCTTTACTGTGCTCCACAGTTATTATGAGGTATTTATGCTGATGTATTGTCTGTTTTTTTTCTAAACTTTGTGAACTTTGAACTTTGAACTATCCAACGCACATTGTTCCAGGATGTGGGATAGTGGCAACAATCACTCTCCCGCTTTGTGTTGTTCAATAACTACAGACCTGAGCTAACAAAAATGACATGTTGAGTTCTCCAAGGTTGTCCAATCTTTCAAACTCTTCTGCACCTTCTACAGATGTTGTGACTGCCTCCATCACCTCCTGGTCCAGGGGCTCTGCTGCTGACAGGACATCTCTGCAGAGGGCACAGATGAACACATCACCTGCTGTAAGCTCTGCTCTCTGCAGAGCATCTTTGAGGCTAGGTAGCTCAGGAAAATGGAAAGGATTCTCAGAGACTCCTCCTGTCTACTGCTGTCTGGTAGACACTATCAAAGCCTCCTGCATGCACCGCCAGACTAAAGAATAGCCTTTTACCCCTCTGTAATCCCCATGCTGAATAAGCAGACTTCACATATTATCTCTGTAAATAAATAACATTTGCACAAAAACTTATTTTTGCACATTTTCGTATTACGTGTAAATTCTGCATATTGGTCAATACATTCCTGCAACTAATATTTTTCATTACTTTTCTCAATGCTCAATATTTATACAGATTTTAGTTGTTGTTTTTGTCTATTCTTGGGTTTTTCTTAGCTCTTAGCTTTTTGGTTTTAATTTGTTTGGAGTGTTATCATTACTTGATGCTTGCCTTGTTACACGTTTTTCATTGATCTGTACAGTTTCAATTCAATTTTATTAATATAGCATCTATTACAACAGAAGTTGTCTCTAAGATCTTTCTAGGATCAGAGACCAGAACATGAACCCCTGAACAATTATTACATAAACACTGGCAGGTAGAAACTCCCTTATTGAGAGAAAAACCTTAAGCCAAACAGTGGCAAGGAAAAACTCCCCTTTAGGAGTTTATCAAAATCCTAAAGGGCTCCATTATAATAATGATAATACATTTTATTTATAGCTGCTTTTCATGACATTCAAGGTCACAGTACGGATAAAAGTGCTCAAACTCACTTATGTCAACAAGACCATTTGATTAGCAGCTTTTACGTACCCTCATAATTCCTCTGAAAGTATTAAAGATGCATTTAGTTTTTCATCAAATATGTGACCCTACACAATTAGATGTTAACTCAAATGATGGATCCTTCTCCCCAAACTTTTGACAAATAAAGTGATAAGAGTTTGCACAAAATTCAAATGGACTGTTTCTTTGCCGATGATACAACTTTTGACCAAGTTAAATGAAAATTAACATCATAACTTTTGTCCTAATTTCAGCCTTCACTTTGGTGGAGGACCAATAACACATTTTTAAATAATTGAAGTGTGCAATGTAGAGTATTTTCAAACATTTCTATGATTTTCATCTAAATCAGAATATGGGACACGTTGCACATAAACCGGATGCTTTGAGAATTGGAAACATGCTTTTTATCTGTTAGACTTGCTCTTCCCCCCACTTGCTGTCATTTCTTACAGCTTTAATCAAGTGGATTTCTGAAAATAGTCCCGTGATCATGGCGATTAATGCAGCAAAACAACATTTCTTTCAAATTCTCTAGAGGTTTAAATTACATTTATGATATGTACTCTGTTACATAATCACTAAACCTCTAGTCATCCTAACTGAGATGCAATAAAACCCAACATCAGGCTATCATAGCTCGGCATCTGTCACAGTCGTTACCATATAATTCCTAATGATAGAGTCCAGCTATGAAAAACCCAAACATGTAGCCTATAATTAAATGTATATATCCTTCTGGCGGTCTGGTGTTCAGAGAAAGGTCTCTGGTGTTGTTTTCACACACAAATCCCCTTTATTTTCCTGTTTGCACCACAGTGGGAGACTGAAGATTAGACTGCTCAGACAAAGCTTTACGTTACGTTACAATAACCCGACTAACCACCAGTCAAGTGGATAGTTCAGAGAATGAACAAGGCTTGAAAAACGTGCGAGACAGCGCACTAAACCACCTGCTTTGTTTCTGACTAAACACCCTTTAAAGGAGTACCATGTTGTCATACTTGGTCTCCCTGGTTGTGAGTCTCTCCTTTACCACACTGGATGCGTTCAGATAAACCACCTTACGGTACTGTTGGTCACTGATGCAGGCGTGTTGGACAGATTGACTCACAAGCAGAGGTGTCAAGTAACAAAGTACAAATACTTCGTTACCTTACTTAAGTAGAAATTTTGGTTATGTATACTTCACTGGAGTAATTATTTTTCAGACGACTTTTTACTTTTACTCCTTACATTTTCACACAATTATCTGTACTTTTTACTCCTTACATTTTAAAAACAGCCTCGTTACTCTATTTCATTTGGGCCTTTAAATAAAAACTATCCAGTTAAATTGCTCCATCCGGATAGAGTGAATTTGGTTGTGGTTGTTTCAGATGTTCTTGTCCAGTTTTGTTCTTACATCCGTTCCCTCAGATTCCTGCAACTAAACTTGGATGTACATTCCAATAAAGGTTAGGATAAATGATAACATGCCTCTGAAGTTTGACTTTTTGCACCATTACAATACTTATAGGCAACTAGTCATCATATCTGCTGCTCTCTGAAACACTTGTTAATGCTCAATAGTACACATATATGCTTCTTTAATATATTTACATTATACTAAGATACATTCATTTTCAATGGCTTTTGTCCTTAAAGGCTTTTTTCCGCCTTACATTACTTTTACTTTTATACTTTAAGTAGTTTTGAAACCAGTACTTTTATACTTTTACTTGAGTAAAAAACTTGAGTTGATACTTCAACTTCTACAGGAGTATTTTAAACTCTAGTATCTATACTTCTACCTGAGTAATGAATGTGAATACTGAAGACACCTCTGCTCGCAAGTTTAAATACCTAATCTTAAATACCTTCCCCTGATTGTATAGAAATCATAGAATCTTTAGTTTGGTTCCTACAAATAGGATTTTACATTTCCTTTAAGTTATTACCTGTTTCAATGAGAACACCCATAGATCTACTACTTTTTTTAATGAAGAACTGATCGATAACTCCCTGAAAACTGAATCACTTGGACGGTTACACTCTGCTGATGTTGTCCAGAAATACTTCAACATTTCAGTGTCTTAAATGTGGTTTCCACTTCTTGGTATCTGCTTGGGGTATTGTTCAAAATATACACCACCACCCTGCGTGGAGCTTTGTAATCTTCATATAAGGCCGATAAAGAAAAAGAAGCTTTGTTCCTCACTAATCTCAACTGTTCCTCCCAGTGTCTGCACTTTGTGCAAACCCATTCTGCATTACTTACTCAACTACACAGCGGGCTTTAAATATGATTTAACAGGAGCTTCAGACTATTTATCAAAAGTTATATTTAGACCAAAAATCCAGAGCAATCAATCTTAAAAGATATTTCGCTTTTTTAATCTAAAGTCCAGGCGTGTTTGTTTGCATCTGTAGAATAAAACTTTAGTGCCTCTAAATATACTTCAGTCAGAAAAATATGGTCAAAAACCCCTTAGAAATGTAAAGAGGAGTGGGCTGCATGCTGTAACTATTATGGGATGATCACTCTTCACCACTGAAAGACTGCGGATGTCCATCAAATCTGTCTTGCCACTAAGCTGTTAGGTTTTAATTCACATGCCAGTACTCTATACTGGCATATGGGTGTTTAGATCCATACTAACATGAAGTGGGATTTTTTTTCTACATTAGTATAAATTATTTATGGCGATTATAGTGGTTCAAATACTAATTCAGTCGTATTCAATTCAATTTTATTTATATTGCGTTGACTGCAATACAATGTGTTTCTAGGTGCTTTACAGAGAAACAATTTCTTGAAACTAAAAAAAACAAACTAGGGAAAGATATATTGACAAAAAACTGGCAAAACAAAACAGAAAAGGTACAGGAAACGAACTAAAAATAAAAGTGATTAATGTGTAATGTTGATGCTGCTGAACTGTGACCTCCAGGTTGCATCACATCAGTGTTCGGCAGGTTGTTAGTTTGATTACTCCACGTAAAGCTCTGATACGAACACACACTCACACGTACACTCTGCAGGGATTAATGCTCATCCACTCTCTCTTCATGCACTCAGCAGAAGCCTCAGCCCTCCCTGTAATATGACCTGCAGCGCCACCTGCCTGTCACACACCATTAGTACACCCCTTCTGCTACGTGCCAGCACAGATTAGGCGTCTAAATGACTGCTAAACTGTTAAACCTCACTGTCTTTATGAAGATGTTGGCATGGTAACAGGAGAGATCAACTCAAAGCTAGGGATTCCTAAAGCATGAACTCTGAACCTGCCAGAGATCATAGAATACCTTAGCTTATTATAACTATTATATCTATGTTGTAGGGTGAGCCATACGATGTAATAAAATGTTTAATAAGCAGAGGTGTCAAGTAACGAACTACAAATACTTTGTTACCTTACTTAAGTAGAAATTTTGGTTATCTATACTTCACTGGAGTAATTATCTTTCAGACGACTTTTTACTTTTACTCCTTACATTTTCACACAATTATTTGTACTTTTTACTCCTTACATTTTAAAAACAGCCTCGTTACTCTATTTCATTTCTGCCTTTAATAAAAACTATCCAGTTAAATTGCTCCATCCGGATAGAGTGAATTTGGTTGTGGTTGTTTCAGATGTTCTTGTCCAGTTTTGTTCTTACATCCGTTCCCTCAGATTCCTGCAACTAAACTTGGATGTACATTCCAATAAAGGTTAGGATAAATGATAACATGCCTCTGAAGTTTGACTTTTTGCACCATTACAATACTTATAGGCAACTAGTCATCATATCTCCTGCTCTCTGAAACACATGTTAATGCTCAATAGTACACATATATGCTTGTTTAATATATTTACATTATACTAAGATGCATTCATTTTCAATGGCTTTTGTCATTAATGGCTTTTTCCCCCCTTAAATTACTTTTACTTTTACACTTTAAGTAGTTTTGAAACCAGTACTTTTATACTTTTACTGGAGTAAAAACCTTGAGTTGATACTTCAACTTCTACAGGAGTATTTTTAAACTCTAGTATCTATACTTCTACCTGAGTAATGGATGTGAATACTGAAGACACCTCTGTTAATAAGTGGGTATGGATATAAAGAGCCGGTCGGACAAAGACATGCGTAATATCAACATTATAGAAACACCCTTCGGTCACATGACATTAAGTGAGCAGGAACTTCGGTGAATTACTTGGTTCAACATGAGCAGTCACAGAGTGTACACTTCCAACAATTATGAATCAAAGAAAGTCCACATCCAGATCCAGTTTACACCAAAAGTTCATCACCTTTATACTGAGCCATTATTCAACTCTGATTTAAAAAAAAAGAAAATGTACATGATTTTAAGCGTTTTAGCTCATCACACACATGCAAATAAACAACAATGGTGGATTTGTTTGTATTTGTTCAGTTTACCTCGTCACCTACGGACATTCAGGTGCTGAGAAGTCTGTATTGTGAAGTACTTTGGTCACGTACACCATAAAGATGAAGATAAAAAAAATAAATACAGTCCATTTACTCTTTTCTGAGTGTGAAAAAGCCATTGTAAAGGCTGAAATGAGCAGAGATGCTGCAGAGCTCTGGGTTGACTGTGTGAATGAGTTGATGCAACATCCTAGTAACATTGACCATGATTACTACATGCACACTGAATTAAAGTGTAATGTATTCTTTACCAGCGTCTTCATTTGCAACCCTGCTTTTATGTTTGTACTTCTTTGACTTAAAGGGGACCTATTATGAAAAACACGTTTTTTCTTTCTGGTTTTAACATATATAAAGTGGTCTCCCCTCACCCTGCCAGCACAGGGGAGACAAAATACCATGAATTTCTGCAAGCTCTCTGACCCCCGCCGGACAGAGTCCCCCATGTGATGTTTTTTGAGCCGATTAAAATCTGCTCCCGTCGTGATGTAACAACGGGAGCAGATTTCCAGAGGTTCAGCCTCCGCTGCTGAAACCACGCCCACAACCAGCTCTCTCCGCTGCTGGAGCGGTCCTTCCTTCAGCCAGTCGGACGCGGCGCCGCGGCGGAGCGGATCCGGGTTAAATCATCCAGGTTCCCGGGTGGTTTGGGAGCTGGGTCCTCGGGGGTCCGTCCCAGGTCGGACCAGCTTCATCCTCCGATATTTTCAGCCAAATCTGTCGGTTTGATCCCTGGTAACGGGCGATGCGCACAGGATGCGCCCTGGAGCCGATCTGTGCGCCCGCCGTGGGGTTGCAGCGCCCGTCGCGCAGCATCCGCCGGGCAGATCCGGCTGAAATTCCGCTGGTCGGTCCCAGGGAGTCCCTGCTACCAGTAGTCCAGGCCGGTTCCTGCGGTCCCGGCCGGTCGGAACCGGTCAGATTCCCTGGTTAAAGGAGAAGGGTCCAGCTGCAGGCTCGGAGGCTGCAGTTCCAGGACCCGCAGTTTCAGGACCCGCAGTTCCAGGACCCGCAGTTTTTGCAACAGCGCAACTCACTTGGAGTTGTCATTGCAGGTTTGCAGGTCGCAGATTGCAGATTGTATCTGGACTTCGATGACGAACGTAAGTAACATGTCAAGTTATAAGTTGTTATGTTCTCTCATTTACTAGATGCATATAACTATAAAATATATCTATATCGGTAGACTGGAATAGATTTTTTAAAATAGATTTTTGAAAATACTAATACATTTATTGATACATTAAATTACATTTCTCTTGGTAGGCTATCATTTATGGTCTTGCGTGGACACATAACGTGCCCGTGCTTCAGGCGGAACAGCTGTTCCTTGCTGGGCAACCCTTACATCCAAGGTGAGAGAATAAAATATAAATATATTTCTAACAGAATGACATTAAGTCTTAATCAATTTATGCAATGCGTTACATACTATAATTAAGAAATGTGCATAATTATTGTAATTCCTGTAGCACTTAATGATTTAAATGTTAAACACATTTCTGTCAATAAAGCTGTGATTTTTATGTCTACTATTTCAGTGAAAGGGAGGAATTTAAAAGGAAGCTCCAAAAACAACTGCTCCAACAAAGGAGACACTGAGGGAGATTTTTTGGGTTGCTTTTGGTCTGTATAAAGTTGAAATAATGTGTGTGTGTTTGTGTGTGTGTGTATAAAATAAAATAAAAAATATGATTGGAAAAAGAGTTTGTGAATTTGATGGGGAAACATTTAAAGTCTTAAAAAATAGACATGGGTCATTTAATGTGTTTAGATTAAGATTTATGCTAGAATAGAAATGTAGGTTCCTTTGATATATTGTTTGACTTCAGAAAGGCTTCCATAAAACCTGCTGCAGTGTACTACCTAATCTTGTAATAGGAAATCATAATTATCTGTCTCAAATTATACATTGTAGGGTCTATGAATTTGATGTTTGAGAATGTGTAGGAACCCTGGTTGTTAATATTAATCATTTGATTATATTACAAATATAGAGACATAATCTTAAATCTGCCCTTAGAGGCCCAGCTGTGTGCCTTTCAAACCTTATAAATATCTCAATAGTATCTGGCCAAATATGATTCCATCTTAAGTTTACCTGTAATGAGCTAATTATGCTGATCACAAATTTGCAATTTGTTTGCAACTCTTAGCAACCTATTTGATTTGTATTGCAGAGTAGGCTGTTCAAAGTAATTAATATTTGGTTGGAGTAAACCAATGTACTTGTTAACTATTATTATTTGTTTATCAACTCCATACAAAGTAATAATTTGACGGGATTAACCTCAAGAAATCAAAATATTTGTTAATTATCCTTGTTTATTTACTACACATGAAGTAAAAGTATTAATCTGGTGGAATAAACCTTTACACATAAAAATGCTTGTTTATTAATTATCCGTACCTGATTATTAACTTAAACAAGCTTTAAATAAGAATTTCTAACTAAAACTTTAAAAAAGTTATACTTCAATTCATCATGTTAAGTAATCTTTTGGCGTAATAAACGTTTAATTTGCAAAACTGAAGGTCCTGGAACTGCGGGTCCTGGAACTGCAGCCTCTGCAATGACAACTCCAATTCACTGAGTGGCGCTGTTGCAAAAACTACGGGTCCTAGAACTGCGGGTCCTGAAACTGCGGGTCCTGGAACTGCAGCCTCCGAGCCTGCAGCTGTATACTATTGGGTTAAAGCCGCTGTGATGCGCGCTGCTCCACTTCCTGGTTCCCAAAGCGGGGTCCGTCCGAATAAATTGTCCAGGTTCCCAGCCGCTTTGGGAGCAGGGATTTCTGGGGTCCGTCCCAGGCTGGACCAGCTTCACCCACCGAGATTTTCAGAGAAATCTGTCGGTTTGATCACCGGTAACGGGCGATGCGCCCCGGAGCCACGCCGGGCGCCCGGCGTGGCTCCGGGGCAAGCGTTCAGCATCCGCCGGGCAGATCCGGCTGAAATAGTGCATAAATGTTATTTATATACAACTCATATTTTATTTTTTTAACAATAAAGTTTCCATTTGTGAAAATTCAGTGTTGTGATAATTTACAGGCTCGGGCTGCTCTGGCGGAGCAGGTTTATTCTCCTGCTACACGTCATTCAGGGAGCCAATCAGCACAGAGCCTCATTATCATACCCCCCCCTTCCCTTAGAATGGAGCACAGAAAAAGAGGTTAGAAGCGGTAAAACTAGTGACAGGGCCCACAGGCTGGATTTATGATTTATGTAGAAAAAACAAGCTTTAGATTGTTTTTAAGACATTCAAGGCCTGTTTAAAATATACATTAAATGCCATAATAGGTCACCTTTAAACCCTAACTCAAAGAAGCACAAAGATAAAAAATATTCAAACCAAGTGACTTCAAGAGAGAAAGAGAAAGAAAAAAAATCACATTTATTCACTGAATTTGATGTATGTGATAGAAAAAGAGCGCGGCCTACGTAGACATACAGCTGCATATGAGGAACATGCGATGCTACAGTATAGATGAAGAAACCTCATTTCATTGTTTTTATATTGCATTGTGTATATATATATATATATATATATATATATATATATATATATATATATATATATATATATATATATATATATATATATATATATATATATATATATATATATACACACATACACATTATATATATCTATACATTATAGTATAACTCAGTTTAGACAAATTGAAATTAACACTATTTATAATGAAACTAATGATTACAAATGATTGACTTTAAAGATAGGCCAGCGTGGTTCTCAGATGCTTCAGACGGTCTGTTGAAAATAGTTACAAAAATGAAAACATATCCTCAGCATCCATGCTTTGAATTTCTTTGCATTTTGTTGTGCAGGTTTCCATCATGAATTCCCACGACAATGCAGCACATGCTTGAAGTGAAGAAGTGAATCACCTTTGTCACATTGTCAAATCCAGCACTGAACCAGAAGTAACCTCACTAAGTCACTAATCCTGCTTCTTAAGTGTCCCGGTGTTCACGACATGAACGCTGAATGCATCTAGTAGGTTTGGCTGCAAAAAATTGGTTAAAGACACTGAAAGATTGTTGTAATTGTTAAATAAATACTTCAGCTCATAGCAATGTGTTTTATTGTATTTCAGTTAAGACTCCACATCAGACTTGCAGTGATATGTTGTGCACATGGACTCAAGTTATACGCAATTGTCAGACAGACACTGAAGCGACAACTCCTAAACTGGTACTCCAACTGTGCTTTAACTTGTATTATTCCACAGACTTGACCTTAGGTTTTCTTGGAAAACTACACAGGACATGGAACACATTCTGCATGTTGTCAGGATAGTGCACAGATTTGTCTGTTGGGATTATTTTTTTGTCCAACGTGCTTTTCAGTCAAGATGTTCCACCGAGGAAAATGTTTATAAAATCAGAAGGAAAAAAATGTAAATGATTCAAGTAGTTTTTTGATCTTGAAAAATGAACGTCCATCCCCTTCCACTTGAACAGTCCAAACATGGCAGCTTGTTGTTCTCTGCGTGTTCTCTGGTGATGTGTTTGATAAAGGCTGCTCCTCCGTGGGTCTGGGTTCTAACCCGGCCCACCGTCCACATACAGTATCTGAACCAGGGCCCTGGTGCACTGGGTCATATGGCCATTAGGGGGCCGCAGCAAAACCGCATCCATTTCTACTGACGCCTGTATGAATGAATGAATGAATGAATGAATTGTTATTTATCAATGTGTCATACATCTCTAAGGTTCCAGCCTATAAGGGCTTACAAGACACAGATACACTACGCCAGCAAACAAACATCAGCTGCATATAAACAAAAACACAAACACAAAATTATAAATTCCACTTATACATTACAGATCAAATTACAGATCCTTTCTCAGTTTCCATATAATTTGTCCTTTCTCTGTTTCCAGGCTCTCTTTATAAAGGTAGCTATAGAGAAAACCTCCTCTCTGAAAAAACATTCCAACTTCATCCTCCGTCCAAAACAGCTCATGTTTACAATCTTGCATTTTCTGAAATAAAAGCTGCCTGGCTTCATCATATAATGGACAATAAAACAAAATATGAAGTTCATCCTCAACAACATTTAAATCACAAACACTACATAGTCTTTCCTCTTCAGGAACAGAGTTTTACCTGTTTCTATGGCCAGAGGGAGAATCCCAGTTCACAATTAATACATAATGATCTTTTTGATCGATCCAGGGGTAAAGTCGCATAAGGTTCAGGACAATAAATACTCTTCATCAACCGCTAAGTTCTAAGTTTCGGTTTATGCCAGATGTCATTGGCCCATTTTTCTTTATTTGAATGTCCAGCTTTACAGCTCTCTGACTAGTGTCTGGCTCTCTGGGTTGGGATCAGAGGTGATGAAATCCATCCGTACGAGCTTAGCTCATCCTAACCTATGATGCTCTCTGACAGTACCTTACATTTTTCTGCTCAAATCTGTCCATCCATCCTGAAAATGAGGACTGCCCCGGCCGTAAGGACCACTGTGAGACCCTACAGAAGATAGCTTTCATTGTGGTTCCAAATCAGCTGTCTCAAAGGTCCTGTGACCCTTTTGACTTGGCTGTGTTTGATACTTGGAATTGAGTCAGTGAGATGCAACATGAAACTATGTGTTCAATGATGCAACTTACTTCCTCGCCCTAATCATGACACACAGTCTCTCCTTCAAGTCTTTTAGGTATTTTCAGCCAAGGGCGTAGGTTTGGTCTCAACATTGGGACAATATAACAGCATAACCTGCATGTACTTTTTGCTGGGGACGGGACATTAATAAGACCAAACAGATTGGGCTAGATTTGTCACGAATATGAACCTAATTAATTGATAGGCTAAATGATCAATGCAAAATAAATCTGTATTGACTTATACTAACTTTCATGTGTATTGGTTCACCTGATACACGGTTCAATTCAAACCTTTGTTTTCAAAAACTACTAAAGAAACATTTTGAAAACTTCCAGAATATTCCAGGATTTTATTAGCAATTTAAATTGCAATATTTGAACATAACTTAAATTATATTAACATACACAAAAAATGTATTCATTGTACTTATTAATAATCTCTTAACTATCCAGAATTCAAAAATAAACATTTGTCTAAGACCATCAGCCAATCAAACGTGCGTTTGAGGAAAAAAAAAATGGGCCGGCAAATTCAGCAAGTAAAAAGGGGTAAATATAAGTCTGAACATAATGAAAATAATTCACTTAATAATGGTAGGGTCAATTCTATCCTTGCAACATTTGGGAAGACAATCTAAATTACCTATATATCTGAACTCATTATATAATGCAAATAAGGTTGCTTAAAAGTTGGTGGGGACAATTTGAGCCTCCTGAAAAGTTGGTAGTTTATGTCCCTACCGTCCCTATGCAAACCTACGCCCTTGTTTTCAGCACAGATAAAAGTAGTGTGCTACATGTTCTCGTTTTACTTATTATTGGATTATTTCAGACAGTACATGATGATGACCTTATCGGAGCCTATCTAAGATTTACTAGGTACAAGTATAGTCCACACAAAGCTTTCTTCACATCATACGGAAGTGTAGCACTGTTACGACTGCTTAGATGGCTGGATGGGCAAATTTAACCAGAATGAATGCCAAGTAATGTTAGTTATCTTGAGCCAAAATAACTAGCCTGTGATAACTGAGGTAAGGCGGGGTTGTTGTAGCAAATGGTCAAGCTTGCTCATTCTGTCAATTTGCCCCATTTTATCTAATGAGAGCTCCTTCGACTGGGTTGTTGTCACCAAAGGTTGAGTTAACTTCTCCTCATTCATCCAAAGGTTGCAACATAGCTGCTCTACATTAAAGAGAGTGCAGCGACAACGAAAATAACTGTTGCTTAAGTAAAATGGTGAAAATATAACTATAACAGCTTTCTAAATATTGCTATACATTTTATTATACCAGAATATATCCTCAGAGGTCAGAATTTGATAAAATTCCTTAATTTTTTTCTAAATTGAGATCAATCCTTACCCATCACTGCAGATTAGTAAAACAAAGAAGCAGCAAAAGAAGGACTTTGAAATAAGCCTTTGCCATGGATGAAAGGAAATCAGCAGGTGTTGCAGCCCATCGATCTGGGAAGGGGTTTGGAGCCATTCCCAAACCATTTGGAGGCCATCAATCTTTCCAGATTCACAAGTGGAAAACATTCGAGATAGTTAACAATCTTTCCAAAACTGGACTTGCTATTGAGGTTATCCCAAAATCAGACTGCAATGCTCTAAGAAATAAAAAAAAAGAAAAAAGCAACCCAAGAGCTACATTTGAAGTTCCTCGGGCATTATCATGTTAAAAATAAATTACAATATATTTAGGAAAATAACCATAGCTTGTTTAGAAGAGTTGCTGGTTGAGAGTCTCCTTTCTTAAAGAACATAACAGCACAGCTGAGCACTGATGACTCACACGAACACACGCTGGTCAAGGAGCGGTGATCTGGACTTGTTTTACCTGCAGATGTTTGTCCATCTGCAACTGGACATAAGACATTGTAATTAAAAAACCATTGTTTTTATTTTATTTAAAGCTTTAAAACAGATTTTTTCACATATCATTTTATTATGGATATACTCCTCTTTCTGCATGTGATTTTATTAATTTATATTTGAAGTCTGAGTTCTTCCAGATATTTGCACATTAGTGGTGTTAGTGTAGTGTTTAAGGTGAAAAGGCCATTTACAGGAACAATGCAGATCATTTTTACTTTTGTACTTAAAATGACATTTTAGGGTTGGAAAGTAACCAGGACAGGGTGTCAGTGAGGGTTAATGAGACATGACTGAGCCTGAACAGCTGGTGGGTGAAGAAGAAACTCAGATCTCTTGGTCAAGGCTGAAAGAGATTTGTGTATCAGAATGAATATTTTATCTGAATAAAACAAATGAGATGTCTTTTTGTGATTTGTCCGATCATTGTTGCTGTCCCATTCAAATAGGGTGCTGGCAAGAGACAAATTACAGTAAAAAAATAAATAACTAAAAATACCTGCTGTTCATCAGGTGCAAAGACAGAAGCTTCATGATCATGTTTCATATGGATGCTGCTGGTTGAACTGACCAACCAGTGACATGAAAGAATGAAATACTGACAGCCAACATTCCCTCATCATACCATGACCAGGCTCATTACACACATAGATGTACCGGTATACTAGTATTAGTTTTTTCTGCCTGGGTAGTATTTGTATCCATGTAAGCATAAAAAAAAGTAAAACTGTCCTTTTTAGGAGCCATTCAGAAAGCATTAAATGAAAATCTCAAGGCTTTACCGGAGGATCTAGATCATTTGGATAAATTCATGTGGTTGTGAATGGTTCTATTCAATAATTTCACCTCAGATGGATGGACAAGGGGTTTGAATAGTGTTGTGATGTAGTTCAAACATTTGTGGATAACTTGAAGATAGTACTTATATTAAACCCTCCGCTGCATTTACAGCATCCTCTGTTTTTACGGGTCTAACAAAGAACTCGGTCAACTTTGAAGAGCTACTCTCACTCGCACTGCCTTCTTATGTGTTTCTGCGTGGATGTGAGCTGCAAGGTCCCCGGCACCTTTATTGGACACAGAAACGTAAGTGCCAGCTTTGCACACGGTGCACTCAGCCTCCCATATGTCCCGACCGGGTTTGTACATTGGACATTTTTTTTTCAGTTTATCTGTGAAGCTGCATTTTCGCTTCAGCATCTTGGGAGCGTGTGCCCGGCGGTGCCCGGTAAGCGAGACCGCCGCTGTCTGCTGCTTCCTTGTTGAGTGTTGGAGATCCGCCCACAAGGCAGGCTCTCTGGGATTACGTCACACACGCTGAACCAAACAAGGATAACCGGGGGGCGCACACACACACACACACACACAAAAGGAAAACCGGACATTATCATCAATTTATAAAACCCCCCCGGACGCCCCGGACAGGACGTAAAAAGTGGACATGTCCGGGGAAAAGAGGACGTTTGGTCAGCCTACCATTATCTATACCCGCTTTATCCTTTGCAAGGTGATGGGGGTCTGCTGGGGCCTATCCCAGCTAATTTTCAGGCGAGAGGCAGGGGTTACACCCTGGACAGGTCACCAGTCCATCGCAGGGCCACATACTGTATACAGACAAACAACCAGACACACTCACACTCACACCTACAGGCAATTTATAATCATCAATTAACCTAGCATGCATGTTTTTGGACTGTGGGAGGAAACCGGAGTACCCGGAGGAAACCCATGCAAGCACAGGGAGAACATGCAAACTCCACACAGAAAGAGGGAGTCGAACCGGGGACCTTCTTGCTGTGAGGTCACAGTGCTAACCACTAAGCCACCGTGCTGCCTCTTTGCTTCTAAATTCAGATAAAAAGGAGGTTATCATTTTTGGTTGAAAGCATCTTAGGAAGGGATTAAATGGTGTTGCGATGGCTTCCAGTGCAACTTTGAGAAGCCTTGGTGTTGTTTTCGATCAGGATTTGTCGTTTAAACCATATATTAATCAGGTTTGTAAGACAGCATTTTTCCATCTCTCTAGACTAGATTACTGTAATGTGTTATTAGCAGGATATCCAAGTAATTCTCTGAATATCCTCCAGATGATCCAGAATGCAGCAGCGCGAGTGCTGACAGGAATCAGCAGGAGAGACCACGTCTCTCCAGTGTTAGCATCGCTCCATTGGCTACCCGTAAAATTCAGAATCTAATTCAAAATTTTATTACTGTAGTTGCATATAAAACCCAAAACGGCGTAGCTCTTTGTTATCGCCAAGACCTGATAGTACTGCATGTTCCTAACTGAGCTCTCCTTTCTCACAGTGCAGGTTTACTCGTAGTTTCTAGAGTATCCGTTTGGAGGATGGTCTTCTGCTATCAGGCACCGTTACTATGGAAACAACTTCCAATCTGGGTTAAGGAGGCTGACACCACCTCCACCTTTAAAACTAAACTTAAAGGTATTGTGACATCATTTTTAACATGCTTTTAACACTATTAAAAGTCTTGGGCAACATCCCTCAAATGTGTCTAAAAGAGTGTAACAAGAAAAACTTCACTCTAGTAATCTTTTCCTGGCTTTTTATTACAGTGTTTTTTTGCGCCGTGAAAAATGCTTCCTTTCCCCCCTTTCCTGTCAATCATTGCTCCGCTCCTCCTCCAAACCTCCTCCTCCTCCAGCCATACGCTCACAGCGGCGTCGGAGCGACAGGCGAAGCATGCACGGAAAAGCAGGAGGGCGAACCACAGCAAACAATCATAAAAATAAAGGCATGCAAGTGTTTAGTAAACCTCTAGTTAGTGTTAGTAAACCTCTAGTTAGTGTTAGTAAACCTCTAGTTAGTGTTAGTAAACCTGTAGTTAATGTTAGTAAACCTCTAGTTAGTGTTATTAAACCTCTAGTTAGTGTTAGTAAACCTCTAGTTAGTGTCAGTAAACCTCTAGTTAGTGTTAGTAAACCTCTAGTTAGTGTTTAGTAAACCTCTAGTTAGTGTTTAGTAAACCTCTAGTTAGTGTTTAGTAAACCTCTAGTTAGTGTTAGTAAACCTCTAGTTAGTGTTAGTAAACCTGTAGTTAATGTTAGTAAACCTCTAGTTAGTGTTATTAAACCTCTAGTTAGTGTTAGTAAACCTCTAGTTAGTGTCAGTAAACCTCTAGTTAGTGTTAGTAAACCTCTAGTTAGTGTTTAGTAAACCTCTAGTTAGTGTTTAGTAAACCTCTAGTTAGTGTTTAGTAAACCTCTAGTTAGTGTTAGTAAACCTCTAGTTAGTGTTAGTAAACCTCTAGTTAGTGTTTAGTAAACCTCTAGTTAGTGTTAGTAAACCTCTAGTTAGTGTTAGTAAACCTCTAGTTAGTGTTTAGTAAACCTCTAGTTAGTGTTTAGTAAACCTCTAGTTAGTGTTAGTAAACCTCTAGTTAGTGTTTAGTAAACCTCTAGTTAGTGTTAGTAAACCTCTAGTTAGTGTTAGTAAACCTCTAGTTAGTGTTTAGTAAACCTCTAGTTAGTGTTTAGTAAACCTCTAGTTAGTGTTTAGTAAACCTCTAGTTAGTGTTAGTAAACCTCTAGTTAGTGTTAGTAAACCTCTAGTTAGTGTTAGTAAACCTGTAGTTAATGTTAGTAAACCTCTAGTTAGTGTTATTAAACCTCTAGTTAGTGTCAGTAAACCTCTAGTTAGTGTTAGTAAACCTCTGGTTAGTGTTAGTAAACCTCTAGTTAGTGTTAGTAAACCTCTAGTTAGTGTTTAGTAAACCTCTAGTTAGTGTTTAGTAAACCTCTAGTTAGTGTTAGTAAACCTCTAGTTAGTGTTTAGTAAACCTCTAGTTAGTGTTAGTAAACCTCTAGTTAGTGTTTAGTAAACCTCTAGTTAGTGTTAGTAAACCTCTAGTTAGTGTTTAGTAAACCTCTAGTTAGTGTTAGTAAACCTCTAGTTAGTGTTAGTAAACCTCTAGTTAGTGTTAGTAAACCTCTAGTTAGTGTTAGTAAACCTCTAGTTAGTGTTTAGTTAGTGTTAGTTAACCTCTAGTTAGTGTTTAGTAAATATCTAGTTAGTGTTAGTAAACCTCTAGTTAGTGTTTAGTAAACCTCTAGTTAGTGTTTAGTAAACCTCTAGTTAGTGTTTAGTTAGTGTTAGTTAACCTCTAGTTAGTGTTTAGTAAATATCTAGTTAGTGTTAGTAAACCTCTAGTTAGTGTTTAATAAACCTCTAGTTAGTGTTAGTAAAGCTCTAGTTAGTGTTCAGTAAACCTCTAGTTAGTGTTAGTTAACCTCTAGTTAGTGTTTAGTAAGCCTCTAGTTAGTATTAGTAAACCTCTAGTTAGTGTTTAGTAAACCTCTAGTTAGTATTAGTAAACCTCTAGTTAGTGTTAGTAAAGCTCTAGTTAGTGTTTAGTTAGTGTTAGTTAACCTCTAGTTAGTGTTTAGTAAATCTCTAGTTAGTGTTAGTTAACCTCTAGTTAGTGTTAGTAAACCTCTAGTTAGTGTTAGTAAACCTCTAGTTAGTGTTAGTAAACCTCTAGTTAGTGTTAGTAAAGCTCTAGTTAGTGTTTAGTTAGTGTTAGTTAACCTCTAGTTAGTGTTTAGTAAATCTCTAGTTAGTGTTAGTTAACCTCTAGTTAGTGTTTAATAAACCTCTAGTTAGTGTTAGTAAAGCTCTAGTTAGTGTTTAGTAAACCTCTAGTTAGTGTTAGTAAACCTCTAGTTAGTGTTTAGTAAACCTCTAGTTAGTGTTAGTAAACCTCTAGTTAGTGTTAGTAAACCTCTAGTTAGTGTTTAGTAAACCTCTAGTTAGTGTTTAGTTAGTGTTAGTTAACCTCTAGTTAGTGTTTAGTAAATATCTAGTTAGTGTTAGTAAACCTCTAGTTAGTGTTTAATAAACCTCTAGTTAGTGTTAGTAAAGCTCTAGTTAGTGTTTAGTTAGTGTTAGTTAACCTCTAGTTAGTGTTTAGTAAATCTCTAGTTAGTGTTAGTTAACCTCTAGTTAGTGTTTAGTAAACCTCTAGTTAGTGTTAGTAAACCTCTAGTTAGTGTTTAGTAAACCTCTAGTTAGTGTTAGTAAACCTCTAGTTAGTGTTAGTAAACCTCTAGTTAGTGTTTAGTAAACCTCTAGTTAGTGTTTAGTAAACCTCTAGTTAGTGTTTAGTAAACCTCTAGTTAGTGTTAGTAAACCTCTAGTTAGTGTTAGTAAACCTCTAGTTAGTGTTTAGTAAACCTCTAGTTAGTGTTAGTAAACCTCTAGTTAGTGTTAGTAAACCTCTAGTTAGTGTTTAGTAAACCTCTAGTTAGTGTTTAGTAAACCTCTAGTTAGTGTTTAGTAAACCTCTAGTTAGTGTTAGTAAACCTCTAGTTAGTGTTAGTAAACCTCTAGTTAGTGTTAGTAAACCTGTAGTTAATGTTAGTAAACCTCTAGTTAGTGTTATTAAACCTCTAGTTAGTGTTAGTAAACCTCTAGTTAGTGTCAGTAAACCTCTAGTTAGTGTTAGTAAACCTCTAGTTAGTGTTTAGTAAACCTCTAGTTAGTGTTTAGTAAACCTCTAGTTAGTGTTAGTAAACCTCTAGTTAGTGTTTAGTAAACCTCTAGTTAGTGTTAGTAAACCTCTAGTTAGTGTTAGTAAACCTCTAGTTAGTGTTAGTAAACCTCTAGTTAGTGTTAGTAAACCTCTAGTTAGTGTTTAGTTAGTGTTAGTTAACCTCTAGTTAGTGTTTAGTAAATATCTAGTTAGTGTTAGTAAACCTCTAGTTAGTGTTTAGTAAACCTCTAGTTAGTGTTTAGTAAACCTCTAGTTAGTGTTTAGTTAGTGTTAGTTAACCTCTAGTTAGTGTTTAGTAAATATCTAGTTAGTGTTAGTAAACCTCTAGTTAGTGTTTAATAAACCTCTAGTTAGTGTTAGTAAAGCTCTAGTTAGTGTTCAGTAAACCTCTAGTTAGTGTTAGTTAACCTCTAGTTAGTGTTTAGTAAGCCTCTAGTTAGTATTAGTAAACCTCTAGTTAGTGTTTAGTAAACCTCTAGTTAGTATTAGTAAACCTCTAGTTAGTGTTAGTAAAGCTCTAGTTAATGTTTAGTTAGTGTTAGTTAACCTCTAGTTAGTGTTTAGTAAATCTCTAGTTAGTGTTAGTTAACCTCTAGTTAGTGTTAGTAAACCTCTAGTTAGTGTTAGTAAACCTCTAGTTAGTGTTAGTAAACCTCTAGTTAGTGTTAGTAAAGCTCTAGTTAGTGTTTAGTTAGTGTTAGTTAACCTCTAGTTAGTGTTTAGTAAATCTCTAGTTAGTGTTAGTTAACCTCTAGTTAGTGTTTAATAAACCTCTAGTTAGTGTTAGTAAAGCTCTAGTTAGTGTTTAGTAAACCTCTAGTTAGTGTTAGTAAACCTCTAGTTAGTGTTTAGTAAACCTCTAGTTAGTGTTAGTAAACCTCTAGTTAGTGTTAGTAAACCTCTAGTTAGTGTTTAGTAAACCTCTAGTTAGTGTTTAGTTAGTGTTAGTTAACCTCTAGTTAGTGTTTAGTAAATATCTAGTTAGTGTTAGTAAACCTCTAGTTAGTGTTTAATAAACCTCTAGTTAGTGTTAGTAAAGCTCTAGTTAGTGTTTAGTTAGTGTTAGTTAACCTCTAGTTAGTGTTTAGTAAATCTCTAGTTAGTGTTAGTTAACCTCTAGTTAGTGTTTAATAAACCTCTAGTTAGTGTTAGTAAAGCTCTAGTTAGTGTTCAGTAAACCTCTAGTTAGTGTTAGTTAACCTCTAGTTAGTGTTTAGTAAGCCTCTAGTTAGTATTAGTAAACCTCTAGTTAGTGTTTAGTAAACCTCTAGTTAGTATTAGTAAACCTCTAGTTAGTGTTAGTAAAGCTCTAGTTAGTGTTTAGTTAGTGTTAGTTAACCTCTAGTTAGTGTTTAGTAAATCTCTAGTTAGTGTTAGTTAACCTCTAGTTAGTGTTAGTAAACCTGTAGTTAGTGTTAGTAAACCTCTAGTTAGTGTTAGTAAACCTCTAGTTAGTGTTAGTAAACCTCTAGTTAGTGTTAGTAAAGCTCTAGTTAGTGTTTAGTTAGTGTTAGTTAACCTCTAGTTAGTGTTTAGTAAATCTCTAGTTAGTGTTAGTTAACCTCTAGTTAGTGTTTAATAAACCTCTAGTTAGTGTTAGTAAAGCTCTAGTTAGTGTTCAGTAAACCTCTAGTTAGTGTTAGTTAACCTCTAGTTAGTGTTTAGTAAGCCTCTAGTTAGTATTAGTAAACCTCTAGTTAGTGTTTAGTAAACCTCTAGTTAGTATTAGTAAACCTCTAGTTAGTGTTTAGTAAGCCTCTAGTTAGTGTTAGTAAAGCTCTAGTTAGTGTTAGTAAAGCTCTAGTTAGTGTTTAGTTAGTGTTAGTAAACCTCTAGTTAGTGTTAGTAAACCTCTAGTTAGTGTTTAGTAAACCTCTAGTTAGTGTTAGGAAACCTCTAGTTAGTGTTAGTAAACCTCTAGTTAGTGTTAGTAAACCTCTAGTTAGTGTTAGTAAAGCTCTAGTTAGTGTTTAGTAAACCTCTAGTTAGTGTTAGTAAACCTCTAGTTAGTGTTTAGTAAGCCTCTAGTTAGTGTTAGTAAAGCTCTAGTTAGTGTTTATTAAACCTCTAGTTAGTGTTTAGTAAACCTCTAGTTAGTGTTAGTAAACCTCTAGTTAGTGTCAGTAAACCTCTAGTTAGTGTCAGTAAACCTCTAGTTAGTGTTTAGTAAACCTCTAGTTAGTGTTTAGTAAACCTCTAGTTAGTGTTAGTAAACCTCTAGTTAGTGTTTAGTAGACCTCTAGTTAGTGTTAGTAAACCTGTAGTTAGTGTTAGTAAACCTCTAGTTAGTGTTAGTAAACCTCTAGTTAGTGTTAGTAAACCTCTAGTTAGTGTTTAGTAAACCTCTAGTTAGTGTTTAGTAAACCTCTAGTTAGTGTTAGTAAACCTCTAGTTAGTGTTTAGTAAACCTCTAGTTAGTGTTTAGTAAGCCTGTAGTTCGTGTTTAGTAAACCTCTAGTTAGTGTTTAGTAAACCTCTAGTTAGTGTTTAGTAAACCTCTAGTTAGTGTTTAGTTAGTGTTAGTTAACCTCTAGTTAGTGTTTAGTAAATATCTAGTTAGTGTTAGTTAACCTCTAGTTAGTGTTTAGTAAATATCTAGTTAGTGTTAGTTAACCTCTAGTTAGTGTTTAATAAACCTCTAGTTAGTGTTAGTAAAGCTCTAGTTAGTGTTTAGTTAGTGTTAGTTAACCTCTAGTTAGTGTTTAGTAAATCTCTAGTTAGTGTTAGTTAACCTCTAGTTAGTGTTTAATAAACCTCTAGTTAGTGTTAGTAAAGCTCTAGTTAGTGTTCAGTAAACCTCTAGTTAGTGTTAGTTAACCTCTAGTTAGTGTTTAGTAAACCTCTAGTTAGTGTTTAGTAAACCTCTAGTTAGTGTTTAGTTAGTGTTAGTTAACCTCTAGTTAGTGTTTAGTAAATATCTAGTTAGTGTTAGTTAACCTCTAGTTAGTGTTTAATAAACCTCTAGTTAGTGTTAGTAAAGCTCTAGTTAGTGTTTAGTTAGTGTTAGTTAACCTCTAGTTAGTGTTTAGTAAATCTCTAGTTAGTGTTAGTTAACCTCTAGTTAGTGTTTAATAAACCTCTAGTTAGTGTTAGTAAAGCTCTAGTTAGTGTTCAGTAAACCTCTAGTTAGTGTTAGTTAACCTCTAGTTAGTGTTTAGTAAGCCTCTAGTTAGTATTAGTAAACCTCTAGTTAGTGTTAGTAAACCTGTAGTTAGTGTTAGTAAACCTCTAGTTAGTGTTAGTAAACCTCTAGTTAGTGTTAGTAAACCTCTAGTTAGTGTTAGTAAAGCTCTAGTTAGTGTTTAGTTAGTGTTAGTTAACCTCTAGTTAGTGTTTAGTAAATCTCTAGTTAGTGTTAGTTAACCTCTAGTTAGTGTTTAATAAACCTCTAGTTAGTGTTAGTAAAGCTCTAGTTAGTGTTCAGTAAACCTCTAGTTAGTGTTAGTTAACCTCTAGTTAGTGTTTAGTAAGCCTCTAGTTAGTATTAGTAAACCTCTAGTTAGTGTTTAGTAAACCTCTAGTTAGTATTAGTAAACCTCTAGTTAGTGTTTAGTAAGCCTCTAGTTAGTGTTAGTAAAGCTCTAGTTAGTGTTAGTAAAGCTCTAGTTAGTGTTTAGTTAGTGTTAGTAAACCTCTAGTTAGTGTTAGTAAACCTCTAGTTAGTGTTTAGTAAACCTCTAGTTAGTGTTTAGTAAACCTCTAGTTAGTGTTAGGAAACCTCTAGTTAGTGTTAGTAAACCTCTAGTTAGTGTTAGTAAACCTCTAGTTAGTGTTAGTAAAGCTCTAGTTAGTGTTTAGTAAACCTCTAGTTAGTGTTAGTAAACCTCTAGTTAGTGTTTAGTAAGCCTCTAGTTAGTGTTAGTAAAGCTCTAGTTAGTGTTTAGTAAACCTCTAGTTAGTGTTAGTAAAGCTCTAGTTAGTGTTTAGTAAACCTCTAGTTAGTGTTAGTAAACCTCTAGTTAGTGTTTAGTAAACCTCTAGTTAGTGTTTAGTAAACCTCTAGTTAGTGTTTAGTTAGTGTTAGTTAACCTCTAGTTAGTGTTTAGTAAATATCTAGTTAGTGTTAGTTAACCTCTAGTTAGTGTTTAATAAACCTCTAGTTAGTGTTAGTAAACCTCTAGTTAGTGTTAGTAAACCTCTAGTTAGTGTTTAGTTAGTGTTAGTTAACCTCTAGTTAGTGTTTAGTAAATATCTAGTTAGTGTTAGTAAACCTCTAGTTAGTGTTTAGTAAACCTCTAGTTAGTGTTTAGTAAACCTCTAGTTAGTGTTAGTAAAGCTCTAGTTAGTGTTTAGTAAACCTCTAGTTAGTGTTAGTAAACCTCTAGTTAGTGTTTAGTAAACCTCTAGTTAGTGTTTAGTTAGTGTTAGTTAACCTCTAGTTAGTGTTTAGTAAATATCTAGTTAGTGTTAGTAAACCTCTAGTTAGTGTTAGTAAAGCTCTAGTTAGTGTTAGTAAACCTCTAGTTAGTGTTAGTAAACCTCTAGTTAGTGTTTAGTTAGTGTTAGTTAACCTCTAGTTAGTGTTTAGTAAATATCTAGTTAGTGTTAGTAAACCTCTAGTTAGTGTTAGTAAACCTCTAGTTAGTATTAGTAAACCTCTAGTTAGTGTTAGTAAAGCTCTAGTTAGTGTTAGTAAACCTCTAGTTAGTGTTAGTAAACCTCTAGTTAGTGTTTAGTTAGTGTTAGTTAACCTCTAGTTAGTGTTTAGTAAATATCTAGTTAGTGTTAGTAAACCTCTAGTTAGTGTTAGTAAAGCTCTAGTTAGTGTTTAGTAAACCTCTAGTTAATGTTAGTAAACCTCTAGTTAGTGTTTAGTTAGTGTTAGTTAACCTCTAGTTAGTGTTTAGTAAATATCTAGTTAGTGTTAGTAAACCTCTAGTTAGTGTTAGTAAACCTCTATTTAGTATTAGTAAACCTCTAGTTAGTGTTAGTAAAGCTCTAGTTAGTGTTAGTAAAGCTCTAGTTAGTGTTAGTAAACCTCTAGTTAGTATTAGTAAACCTCTAGTTAGTGTTTAGTAAACCTCTAGTTAGTGTTAGTAAAGCTCTAGTTAGTGTTTAGTTAGTGTTAGTTAACCTCTAGTTAGTGTTTAGTTAGTGTTAGTTAACCTCTAGTTAGTGTTAGTAAAGCTCTAGTTAGTGTTAGGGACTGGGACTTGATGATTGGGCCGGAGCTTCGGGAGCTGCGTGCTGGCCTGCGGTCCCCACCCCTGGTCATCCCGTTGCTGGCCCCCCCTTCTCCTCCCTTTTCTCTCTTTTGTCCTGCAGGTGGCCGTGGGTGGCTTGTAGCTTGCATTACGGAGCACAAGTCTTTTCCTGACCCTGCACCCCAACCTGGGACTTGCTGATTGGGCCGGAGCTTCGGGAGCTGTGTGCTGGCCTGCGGTCCCCACCCCCGGTCATCCCGTTGCTGCTTCCACCTGCCTGCTGTGCTGTTGCCGTCCCTGACCCACCAGTCTGGCCCTCGGCAGGAGGGTCCCCCCTGATGAGCCTGGTCCTGCTCAAGGTTTCTTCCCTCCTAAAGGGGAGTTTTTCCTTGCCACTGTTTGGCTTAAGGTTTTTCTCCCACTAGGGGAGTTTTTACCTGCCATTGTTTATGTAATAACTGCTCGGGGGTCATGTTCTGGGTATGGGTCTCTGTAAAGCGTCTAGAGACAACTCTGTTGTATTAGACGCTATATAAATAAAATTGAATTGAAATTGAATTGAATTGTTAGTAAAGCTCTAGTTAGTGTTTAGTTAGTGTTAGTAAACCTCTAGTTAGTTTTTAATAAACCTCTAGTTAGTGTTAGTAAACCTCTAGTTAGTGTTTAGTAAACCTCTAGTTAGTATTAGTAAACCTCTAGTTAGTGTTTAGTAAACCTCTAGTTAGTGTTAGTAAAGCTCTAGTTAGTGTTAGTAAAGCTCTAGTTAGTGTTAGTAAAGCTCTAGTTAGTGTCAGTAAACCTCTAGTTAGTGTTAGTAAACCTCTAGTTAGTGTTAGTAAACCTCTAGTTAGTGTTAGTAAAGCTCTAGTTGGTGTTAGTAAACCTCTAGTTAGTGTTTAGTAAACCTCTAGTTAGTGTTTAGTAAGCCTCTAGTTAGTGTTTAGTAAACCTCTAGTTAGTGTTTAATAAACCTCTAGTTAGTGTTAGTAAAGCTCTAGTTAGTGTCAGTAAACCTCTAGTTAATGTTAGTAAACCTCTAGTTAGTATTTAGTAAGCCTCTAGTTAGTGTTAGTAAACCTCTAGTTAGTGTTTAGTAAACCTCTAGTTAATGTTAGTAAACCTCTAGTTAGTGTTAGTAAACCTCTAGTTAGTATTTAGTAAGCCTCTAGTTAGTGTTTAGTAAGCCTCTAGTTAGTGTTAGTAAACCTCTAGTTAGTGTTAGTAAACCTCTAGTTAGTGTTTAGTAAACCTCTAGTTAGTGTTAGTAAACCTCTAGTTAGTGTTAGTAAACCTCTAGTTAGTGTTTAGTAAGCCTCTAGTTAGTGTTAGTAAACCTCTAGTTAGTGTTTAGTAAACCTCTAGTTAGTGTTTAGTAAAGCCTCTAGTTAGTGTTTAGTAAACATCTAGTTAGTGTTAGTAAACATCTAGTTAGTGTTTAGTAAACCTCTAGTTAGTGTTTAGTAAACCTCTAGTTAGTGTTAGTAAACCTCTAGTTAGTGTTTAGTAAACCTCTAGTTAGTGTTAGTAAACCTCTAGTTAGTGTTAGTAAACCTCTAGTTAGTGTTTAGTAAGCCTCTAGTTAGTGTTAGTAAACCTCTAGTTAGTGTTTAGTAAACCTCTAGTTAGTGTTTAGTAAAGCCTCTAGTTAGTGTTTAGTAAACCTCTAGTTAGTGTTAGTAAACATCTAGTTAGTGTTTAGTAAACCTCTAGTTAGTGTTTAGTAAACCTCTAGTTAGTGTTAGTAAACCTCTAGTTAGTGTTAGTAAACCTCTAGTTAGTGTTTAGTAAGCCTCTAGTTAGTGTTAGTAAACCTCTAGTTAGTGTTTAGTAAACCTCTAGTTAGTGTTTAGTAAAGCCTCTAGTTAGTGTTTAGTAAACCTCTAGTTAGTGTTAGTAAACCTCTAGTTAGTGTTAGTAAATCTCTAGTTAGTGTTAGTAAACCTCTAGTTAGTGTTTAGTAAACCTCTAGTTAGTGTTAGTAAACCTCTAGTTAGTGTTAGTAAACCTCTAGTTAGTGTTTAGTAAACATCTAGTTAGTGTTAGTAAACCTCTAGTTAGTGTTAGTAAATCTCTAATTAGTGTAAACTCTATAATAGTTAGTCTCCAACATATAATAGCTTCTATGTCAATGTGCTGCTATAGAGCTACGCTGCAGGGGGGCACCCACATGATCCACTTGTGTCCGTGTCTCTCCTCTCTCTGTTCTTCATTCTCTCTGTCTGTTCTCTCTTTTCCTGCTCTTCCCTGCTGGCCTCAGACCTGACCTTTCATACTGTAGCAACTTGAACTGAGGTTACTTAAGACTCCACAAATCTCCACAACTGATTTAATACCCAAAGCCATGCAGCTTGGGCAGTGGCTTCAATTAAGTCGCAGCTAAGATATGGCAAGGTTACGAGTCACAGAACTTAACTACAGTATCAATCAACATGCTCAGCAAATACTCATCACCGAAGTCTGCTATGTAGCTTATCTGTGTTGTCAAGAAAATTTTAACTTTTTCAAATGCAGTCTCACTCACATCCTGCTAACGTAACTATGAACACTACACTTTGACAACGTGTTTTCAGTCAGTCAATGCGCCTTACGCAATACGCATCCGTTTTCGGATAGTTAGAGAGCAGAAATAGCGTATCTGACAAACGCAATTTAACTCATTCTGTTCACTTCATTCACTATGTCAGTGCAACAATATCAAATGGACATGGAGTGGCCAACAGCCTCATTAATAGCCTGACTCCCGCTTTCCCTACTGGCTCCTTCTCCCTCTGCTGCTGGGGCAACATTGGACCCATCATTTGCCTTCTTTTTTTGAAAAAAAAAATTTGCAGGGTTGCCTGCTTCCTTTTCATTTTTGTAAGTTAGTAACACTGCAAATTGTGCTAAAAACGAGATTGACCTAGCGACCACTGTCGTCAGGGACACTGGGACATCACATTTCAAGATATGGGAGGGGGGAGATACAGGTGTTGGGAAAGATAATACCTAGTGAAATTGATCATGTTGTTCTCATTTGCATTTGTAGTTATTTTACATGTATTAAATAATAGAATAATCAATACAAATAGACACAGAGTAATTCAATAAATGTATTGAAAAAAACAAACAAAACATTTACATTTTCCCCTGAAGCCGAGGTGTGGCAGCTGCCATACCTTGCCGTACCCAATTGACGCCCCTGAGCTTGGGTGAGCCCAGTTACCCCCCTTTGATTATTTCAGGTGCAGGTGAAAGTGTTACTGATCAAGTGTTGGCTGATAAATGTTCCCTGAAACCTCAGATACAGCTCTGAGTGTGTCTGTGTGTCTGCGGGGTCTCTCTGGTCTCAAGGCTGTATCATAACCTTGCATCTGTTTTTTTAAATACTTTGTTTTGTGTTTACCTCCGCAGAGACTTCACAGTCGCCTCCGAACTGCTCCAACCTGAAAAAGGGGCAATAAAAAAATGCATTAGAGTCCTTAGCTGTGGGAATTCTCCAGTAATTCCTCTATTTGGCTGAGACACAGTTTTCTTTCTTCCTTCTTTGCTGCAAAGGCAAATAACACTCTCAGACCATAAATTCACAATTGGGGGCTTAAAAACATCAGCGAAACACAAGTGTATGTCTGCTATCAATAATTCCACTTTCTCTCCTGTTTGACAACATTTTCACCAGACTTAAGGAGTGCGTACTACTTAGTACAGCTAAAAGGGTATGAGTGGAAGACTGCAATCAACAAGCACTTTAAATAGCCGGTAATACCCACCTGTAACACCCTTTTAGTTTATCCACTACGGATGATCTGCTCTGTCTAGTGTTCTCACCTTTACCCTCTGAGCACAAGGATAATCTCAGACAGGTTTTGCTAAGGCTTCTGGAGAAAAAGCCCTTTGACGAATCAGGAAAAAAATAAGGTTTGTGTATCCTTGGTCTACTTTAGCCTGTTATTTGAGGTGGGAAAAAACACACACACACAAACTCAGTCATAAGATCTCATAACATATCTTATCATTTACTTAAAGCAGTAACAGTTTCAGATAAATCTTGAGTTTTTTTTCTTTTTCTTTTTGGATTGAGTCTATCCTCACTCCCTTGCTCGCCCTCATTCTCCTTTAAGTGTGAATAACTGCAGAACTGCTCCCTGTTTAGAAAGGTCAGGTCCCGGCTGCAGCTCATCACTCACCACGCCCATAAATACCTGCTTCACACTTTACATCTTTGAGATTATAATCCGCTAAACAGTTTCGGACAGACCTCGTCGCACTTCACAGTCATCTTGTCTTGCAAGACGACCTTGTTTCCTCTGTTGCCCAGAGTAACTGTTCCCTGACTGCCACAGGCAGCATTATTCTCTGCAGCGTTTCTAGATCAAGCCGAGCCCTGGACACGGCACCAAACACCGCCTGAATCAGTGCTGCCCTCTGTAAATCAATGGCTCATATCATCCTCCTGACTGTGCTTTTGGGTCCACAGTCTGTGGCCGAAGGGAAATGAGGCTCTTTTTCTCTATTAGTTTTACTGCTGACACATAACAGCTTGTTTGTTCGTGATGCATTGTGCGGTCTGAGATCAAATTGTGACGTCAACCCAGCATCATAACCATATATACCAGCACATATCTGCTCACTACGGTCTTTATCCTGAACTATTTGTGTCTCTATTGAGCAACGGCCACCACTGGCACGCTCTATAAGGAGCATTAGGAGCTATATGTAGCAGATTATTCATTAACAAAAATAACTTAAATCTTACAAATAATCAGTTATACGTTAAGGCACTTGTTTTTTCTGCTTTTGTACAATAAATACAAATGAAATAACCACCCTCCTTGATTTTGGTGGGCTTTATGGATGCCTATTGAAACATACTGTACGTGTTTGTAGACTTGTCGTTCTCCAGAACTCTTTTTTGTGGTCTCGGGTCTCTCTGTCCCGGCCTCGGATTATTGAGATGCCGTTGCACCAAGGTGACAGAATCTGGTGATCAGCCGTTCTTCCTCTTGTTAATGTACAGTTTTGTAAACTATTTGTATTTTGCATCTGATTTAATGTTTTGGTGCATCTGCATGTGTATCTGTATTTATTTACAGTATTGTGTTTATAACGGCGTTGTTTGAATAAATATATGAATAATATTTGCATATTGTTGTGATTGATTAAGCATTAGGTCTATGCCGTTTCAGTGATGCTGATATACGGTGTAATCTGGATACTATAATGGTAAATAATGCAATTTCAAGTCGATAATTGTATCTTTAATATTTAAAATTCACGTTTCATCTCCAAGGAAAGTCCAATTTAAATCAGTAACATTTACTATCCATTAAACTTTTCTGAGGTGGAGGGGGGTGTTGGGTGTTTATTTTTGCTAGATGACTTTGGGACTAGTTAGTAGTCGTGTCAATCCTTAAAAGCACTGGAGTCAATCCTCCAATAGTGTAGAAATAGCGGTAGTGCAGTCGCCACACAGATCTGATCTCAGCTGATGGATGAAAACATTTATAGTGAGTTCAACATCATCATCCACTTCTCTGTGTTATTGAGCTGCAGTTGAAAACAAGCTCATATAGAAACTAGCTGAACCAGGATGATGTTCTACAATCACGCAAGATGATGAAATTACTAGGTTTGATTTTGATCTAGTCTTGGAACTAGTCTTGGTCTTGGTCTTGGTCTTGATTCTCTCTGGTCTTGGTAGTGTCTTGGTCTCGGTTTAGGCGGTCTTGGCGACAAGTTTACCTGTTTGCAAACTTTGTTCTTCATAAACACCTCTCTCACAGCATTTTCTGTTCAATAGAGTGATATAACACTCAATTATATAAATATAGTCAAAATCAAAGCAAATCAAGGCAAACAAAAGAAAACATAACAAACGCCCAGCATTTAGTTGTGCTACTATGTATGTATGTACTAATAGAAGTAATTATCATGCATAGTATTCCATTATCATTACTTTACTATAATACTACGATAGAGAACAATAGACAGCAATGGTATAACAATATACTTGAATAACTATATGAGAGTAGAGTAGTATATACATTGGTTCATATATTTACCTCCAACTAAAAATTACTATAAATCTATATATCGACATATCTACATATAACCAGTACTGGAGTTGAGGGGGGGTGAGGGGGGAGGGCATCCCCCCCTGAAATAAATACAGTCCAAATCATCCCCCCTGTAAAACTGCCATCCCCCCTTTCCATCCCTTATGTCATTTCATCAATGAATGTGGTTTTACTGCTATTTCAACATTTACAGTCATCACCAGAAAAATAACTTCTTTGACCATTTTCACCTGTTTCAAGTAAATTTTCACTTGAAATAAGTAGAAAAATCTGCCAGTGGGACAAGATTTATCTTCTTATTACAAGCAAAAAAATCTTGTTCCACTGGCAGATTTTTCTACTTATTTTAAGTGAAAATCTACTTGAAACAGGTTAAATTGTGTTTTTTTTCCAGTGATGAGTCTTGTTTTAAGTGTAATGAGATTGTTTTTACTAAAATGAGACATTTAAACTAGAAATAAGACAAATATTCTTGTTAAGATTTAGAGTTTTTGCAGTGATCCATTTTACTTATCCTGTGAAGGACAGAGTCATATTGATAAGTTCAGAAAAGTGTTTTTTATTGTTGTGTTTTGATGTATTTGATGTAAGCCCAGTGGATATTTAAAGCTTACAGAAGGCTGCATTTAACTGCTGCTATGTCATTCCTGCAGTATTTCTGCGTATTTCTAAGTTTTGGTCAGTACTATTATTTGTAATATATTATATTATTTGTAATCAGCACAAATTATCTGTCCCCATATGATAAAATCCACCATCCCCCCTGATTTTTTTTTTTACAACTCGAGTACTGCATATAACTATAAATCAGTATATATTAATAGAGATATAGATACACAAACACTGTATAATACAGTGTTTATATATATTTATAATATATATATTATATATATATATATATATATATATATATATATATATATATATATATATATATATATATATATATATATATATATATATATATATATATATATATATATATATATATATACAATATACAACAAATAAAGAAAATACCTTTATGAACAACATGTGTGGGTCATATGCCATAAACTACCAATGGGTAGGTGAATTGATATTTAAATGTTATTTTTCTTTGTGCTTTTAGAATCCTGGAGAATAAGAGTCAGCTGTGAGGCTGCATGAGGTAACCAGCACAGTGATATGAGCACGGCCCAGCGGGATTTACGGCTGTCATCATCGCGCTCAGCGCGGTTATAGGCTGAGCGGGAGGGCGGGTGGGGCCTGGTGCGCTCGGAGCGGCGGACCGTGCTCGCTCACCGGACACTCTCCTGGCTCTTATTCCACTAGCCTCAAATCAGACCGCATGTCTGACCCAGGGTCGGCCTGCTGCCGGGAGCAAACTGCAGTCGTCCCCCCGATCCCCCGCAGATGGATGCTGCCCTGTCGTAGCGGAGGAGGAGGAGGAGGAGGAAGACAATCGCCTGATATTTATTTTTCGGCTTCCTCGCTGTCAGCCTGCAGCCTATTGGATAGGCAGGAGCGGTTTGGCCCTTTCTTTATTATAGTGACAAGATCCCCGCGGTTAGCTATGTGAAGAGCAGATCGCCTTGTACCCTTTCGTCTCGTGATCCTGTCGAATAATTATGAACAACGCGCAAGATATGTCGCCCGATTTTGTGTTGATGCGCCTGGTTTCCGCGGCCGAGGATGACCGCTTGGACGCAGAAAACGGGAATCTTCCACCGGGAGGAGTGGTGGCGGGGCTGGGGAAGGAGGTGCGGGCTCACAGCGGCGTCAAAGCGGGCTTGGACATCAGCCGAGATCCGCCGGCGGGCCTGGAGCATCCCGGCGGCCACCTGAACAAAGCCGGGGCGGGGGGCGGCTCTCGGCCGGCCGCGGCTGACCCCGGGGGGCCGGAGGGCCGGGGCCGGGGCCGGGCCAGCCCCCCGCAGCACACCTCCGTGGAGGCCCAGGGCTTCGACTTCAGCCCCGGCGCCGGCCTGCGGCCTCAGCTGCTCGTCTTCTCCAACATCATGCGGAACGGGGAGGTTTTAGACCTAGACCGTCTGAATAAGCCGAGGGATGTGGAGCAGAGCCCGGGATCTGGCCAGGGCTCCGGGGCCACGGACAACAACAACAGTGTTGGTGTGACAGACGCGCAGCAGCAGCAGCAGCAGCATCAGCATCAGCATCAGCATCAGCATCAGCATCAGCATCAGCATCCCCAGCATCAGCACCAGCCCCAGCATCAGCAGCAGCATCAGCCCCTGCAGGATCCAGACCCCACCGGCTCTGCGGAGGCGCAGGGCGCCGCAGAGCAGCGGCTCATCCCCCCGCCCGAGTGGCCCGGGCTGCCGGGGGGCTCCAGCCCGCTCACCGTGCTCAACTCCCCGTGGGGCTGCGGGGCCGCGGACCGGGAGGGGGCCGTGTTCGAGTTGGCCCGCCGGTTCCGGGAGCTGGGGGTCGGGGCCGTCCCCAAGATGCTGTTCAAGGCGGGGGAGCTCCCGCAGTGCTCATGCCAGGGCTCGGCCGGGGGCCGGGGGCCGCCCGGGGACGACCCCACCGAGACCAGCGACGCGCTGCTGGTGCTGGAGGGGCTGGGCAGCGGCGTGCACGGCCTGGCCCTGGACGGGTGTCCCGGGGACGGGTGTCCCGGGGGCGGGTGTCCCGGGGACGGGTGTCCCGGGGGCGGGTGTCCCGGGGACGGGCCGGAGGAGGAGCAGCGGCGCCGGGAGTTCCTGCTGCACAGGAAGAGGGAGGTGGTGACCAAGATGTCCGGGGCTTTCGCCATCAGCAGCTTCCAGGTGGAGGTGAGGAGGCAGGTGGAGGAGGTGGGACCCGGACCTGGACCTGGATCATCTGGACCGGGGCCCGGGCCGGCCGAGCCGGGCGCAGCGGCGAGCCTGCAGGGCGCACAGGTGTGCACGCTCCACGGGGACACGGCCAGCCGGCTGTCCCAGGCCGCCCACGGCCCCAGCAAGTTCCCGGGCCCCGTCCAGGACTCGCCTGGCCCCTGGGCCACCAGCCCGGCCCTGAGCCAGGCCTCCACCCCCCGGAGGAGGCCGGAGCGCTGCGCCAGCGCGCCCCGCACGCCCACCGGCCACGCCCCCGGGGCCCCCGGGCCCGAGAAGACGCTCAAAGTGCCCGGGAAGTCCAAAAAGGGCTCGCTCAAGATCCGCCTGAGCAAACTGTTCCGGACTAAGAGCTGCAGCGGCTCCAGCCACCTCCTGGACAAGAGGCCCTCGGTCACATACTCGGTGTCCTCTGCGGGGAGTCTGGTGGACATGGGGGGCGGAGCGGGGGCCGAGCAGGACGCGGACAGGTGGGCGGCTCCTTATACTCACTTACTTACTTACTTATTACTTATTACTTACTTACTTGTTACTTATTACTTATTACTTACTTACTTGTTACTTATTACTTATTACTTACTTACTTGTTACTTATTACTTATTACTTACTTACTTGTTACTTATTACTTACTTACTTACTGACTTACTCACAGGGGCCTCCAAACATTCTTCATAGGGGGGGCCCCATGGGGCCACTTCAATTCTTGGGATGGACACCAAAACTAAAAGCATCATTACAGGATTTTATTATACTGTTGGCTCAGAAATACTTAAAGAAACGCCTACTGATATACTTAGGTTGATTGTGTTACATTTAAAGTTAATAATGGTCTAATGTGCATAGACTAATAGTACTACTGTGAGTGATGGCAGATCAAGAGCGGCTTCCTGTGTCTGGTTGGCTGTGCATTTGGCCCAAATGATTTGGGATGAAATGCATGACGATAGAATCTATGTGACGGGTGTTCTGACAACTTCTGCTACCTGCCGAGAAATGCTACTTTGTGGTTCTGCGCATGCGCACAGTCGATTTTCAAAGTTTGATTGCCACGCCAATCATTTCTTGCACCATGTAAAATTGATAATATGGGATGTTGAGTATTTGATCCTTCAAAATACTACTCATGACATGAATTGCATTACACTTTGTGAACATTATACGATAAAGACAGAAAAAAAACCCAATTATATCGCTTTATTTGATATTCATTCAGTCATTCGCCTTTATTTAAGCAGGCAGGTCATTAAGAACACATTCTTATTTACAACGACGGCCTGGCAAGCGATAAGTACCACTTGGGGGAAAGGAAGTGGTTTAGGGAACACAGTAAAATTGTAGCTCTAAACAGGTAGAAAACCCTTAGGGAGCATTTTTTGGCAAAGCAGCAAAAAATGGCAGAACACCGGCAAGTGTTTTTTTTATTGAGGCAAGTGGGGTGGCCAGCACATTTGTAGGGGGGGCCGTGGCCACCCCTGGCCACCCCCTGGTGGCGCCACTGCTTACTCATCTCTCCCAGTGTCGGGAAAAGCAGTAAGAAGCGATTAGAATAACAACATACAAACAATGAGGCTGAATCTGATCAAAGTTTCAAGGAAGCTGAGAGGTATTAGTATGTAACATCATTCAGATCAAGTAGGCCCCTGACTTTAAACAAATGACACACACGCACAAGAACTCCCTCATCACTGGGCCTATATATGTTCACTCTTTCAACAGCTGCTTTCCCCTTAAAAAGTTAAGTGCTCTATGCTGCCAGATGCAAGGGTTTTTCAAACCTCTGGCTTGTCACCCTCTACGCCTCATTCCTTATAATTCACAGCAGCACACTGACTGAGGGCTACGATTAAAAAGAAGATTTCTTCAGAAGACTTGAGTGCCAGAACTAAAGGCATCAAACAAGAAAGTAAAAAGTAGAAAAAAGCCCTTCAGAATCCCAGAGTGCACTGCTCCTACTAATAAAGCCCCCTTTTCTGAAGCTCTGCAGCTGCTGCTAATACTTCTGCAAGTTTTCTGTCCTCACGTTCTTCTGCCTGCCTTGTCTGTCCTGCAGCCACAGCCAGCCCAGACTGACCCGGGCCCAAAGTGCCTTCTCCCCTGCATCCCTCTCTGCTTCCCTCTCTACTTTCACTGGTAAGGGCTGCTTCTGCTTTCTTACACTCCTCCATCGAGTCCTTTTACTGTATAAGAAAAATAATTCTGATATATGACAGCCAAACTCTCTAAAAGAGCCATTATTCATCACATAATAGTGTAATTTGTTATATATTTGACAATCTTGAGACGCAGTAAAACTCTTTTTAAATATTAAGGAGGAAAACACTCGCCTCTTTGTGTTTGAACTCATTTCTGCATATTGTTGACATTCATGTGGTCAAACTGGTGTTGTTAACCCTTTATAGGGGAGCCAGTAAAATACTAGAAATCTCAAAATGTCAACTTTAGAGGGTTATTGGAGAATATTAAAGCATCTCTATTAACATTGTCACTTTTTTTTTGTAATAACCGCAGACTGTAGTTCTTCTGAAGTGATTAAATATGCTAACTTTCCCTGTGAAGGTTAAAGAACAGTATAAAAGCTCAAATAAGTCTCCTGGAATGAACATTTTGAATTTAACAGTATACAGTGAGAATTTGATTGTTAGGTTTACTGTTGAAGATGGTGTCATCAAGACCTACGTGTAAAAGGGAAATATAATATCGTATATGAAATAACAAGAACTTGACTCCAGTAGTTTTCCATCTACGTTAATTTCCTTTGCATTTAAAAGCACCTACATATCTGTTGTCCAGTCTGTTTTTTTCTCCTGGTTAGACTTCTTTACTGAGCTCTCTGGTTATATACATTATATTTTGTTGTGTTCTTTCAACCAGAATTGTTGAAACAATGTACAAATGTGCAGTACCTTCAAGATCTGAGATCTGTTTTGCAAATGACCTGAAATGATTGTTCTCAGCAGTAAAGTGAGGGAATATTGGAGGAGTGAACCTGCACTTTAGGATCTTCTGCATCATTTTGATGAATTGAGATGACTGCGTGGAGACGGCCTGCCTCTTGTTTTGACTCGTTATTTGTACTTGAGCGTTGACGATAAAAATAGGGGGTTATTTTGTAAAACTGGAATCTGTTTACATTCCCACTGATTCAAAGCGCGGCTGAATAACGGCTCCTGGCAAAACGGTCAATCACCTCCATCCATCCATCCATCCATCCATCCATCCATCCATCCATCCATCCATCCATCCATCCATCCATCCATCCATCCATCCATCCATCAGAGGTGTCAAGTAACGAAGTACAAATACTTTGTTACCTTACTTAAGTAGAAATTTTGGTTATCTATACTTCACTGGAGTAATTATTTTTCAGACGACTTTTTACTTTTACTCCTTACATTTTCACGCAATTATCTGTACTTTTTACTCCTTACATTTTAAAAACAGCCTCGTTACTCTATTTCATTACGGCCTTTAAATAAAAACTATCCAGTTAAATTGCTCCATCCGGATAGAGTGAATTTGGTTGTGGTTGTTTCAGATGTTCTTGTCCAGTTTTGTTCTTACATCCGTTCCCTCAGATTCCTGCAACTAAACTTGGATGTACATTCCAATAAAGGTTAGGATAAATGATAACATGCCTCTGAAGTTTGACTTTTTGCACCATTACAATACTTATAGGCAACTAGTCATCATATCTCCTGCTCTCTGAAACACATGTTAATGCTCAATAGTACACATATATGCTTCTTTAATATATTTGCATTATACTAAGATACATTCATTTTCAATGGCTTTTGTCCTTAATGGCTTTTTTCCCCCTTACATTACTTTTACTTTTATACTTTAAGTAGTTTTGAAACCAGTACTTTTATACTTTTACTTGAGTAAAAAACTTGAGTTGATACTTCAACTTCTACAGGAGTATTTTTAAACTCTAGTATCTATACTTCTACCTGAGTAATGAATGTGAATACTGAAGACACCTCTACCATCCACCATCCATCCATCCATCCATCCATCCATCCATCCATCCACCCATCCATCCATCCATCCATCCATCCATCCATCCATCCATCCATCCATCCACCCATCCATCCATCCATCCACAATCACTTCAACAGTAAATATAAACCACTAAAATACAGTAATATGTTCCTTTTGCTGGTTTGAATCTCAGCTGGTTATTTCTGTGTGAACTTCACATGTTCTTCTCACTTGCATGGATTAACTCAGTTAACTACAGTGTTCTCCCACAAATAAATGCCTGGGATTGATTGGTGTTTTACAAGTATGTTAGGCGCTAGCTGTAGTGAGGACCTGAAGGTTATCTGGTTGTTTGTATTTCTGACTAACTTAATAAGATGTGCTATTAAAAGGAAGCCTTCATATGCAGTATATGTGTATTTAGTTGGCCTTCCCTCTGACTTGTAGTGCAGCAGTGAGCTGGGCTAAACATGTCATGGCCTAATCTCTCCTCTGAGCACAGAAATGAATAAGCACTTTTCCCTCCAAATGACAATCTGCTGCTTCATTCGTGGTGTTATGTGATAAAGCTCTCTTCGCTCCAAGCCCATTAGTGTTTGCTGCAGATGTAAATCTGAGCGCAAGCTTCAGTTTTAAATGCGTCTAAATGACATCATAACCCACATAGTCTTGTAGAAACGTGTACGGTTTGTGTGGAACTATTTTCTTTATCCCTATGGACCCTGAAGAAAAACTAAATACACATTTCTGAGCGCAAGATATTTGAATTTAAGTGTGAAGCTTCATTTTTGGGCTCCTTTAGGATATGGAACATTTCATTTCATACACTGGAAATGCAGGACATTATAGACACATTACAGTCCGACGGATCCAAAACCAAATCCTTTGCAATGTTCAAAAAGTCAGAAAAGTTGAAGACATGATGGTGAAAACCTGAAACAGGCCTGGATTATAAACCAAAACCAGAACAGTAGAGGAGGAAATGCTGGACAGCAATACTGTGATGACTACTAAAGTAATGTGGTTAGAAAAGAAGTCAAATCTAGTGTTTATATACAAAAAGTAACCTTGCACTTTAGTAGTTTACAACTGTGGTTTTTTTTATGGCAATAAAAATAATCTAATCTACACTGGAACACAGGGAGAAAATGAAAAGAGGAAATGTTCAACAAATCCTCCCGCGATCAAACCAAAACTCTCCTCAGACACCACATTGATCAGCTTTTTACTTTTGGACTTCTGTGGCTTGGATTGTATTCATTTTTACTTGGAGGCTCATCAGAAAAAAATAAAAACAGCTTTGGGTCTGGTCTTTTCACGTGATTTTGCATAGAGTTGGCTATAATAACTGATGTTGAAAACCCACAATCAGAAGATTGATCATTGGAGGGTTTGAAAGTCTACTCCACCTCTGTGTGAGCCGAGCAGCCGCGGCCCCAGAGGACGGAGGATTTAGGACAGAACACTCGCTAAAAGTGATGAGAAGGATTGTAGCTTAGCTGGCCAAAGTTATTTGCTGACTTGTTAAGAACCACAACCTCCAAAAAAGCTGGGAAGGACGTTGTGGCGTCCCACATTGCTCATGTTTAAGTTTAGCAGAGGAATTTTTTGCACTTTGTCTCGTTTAATGAACACATCCTCCACAGCCACCAATTAGACCGCTACATTAAAGCTGCACCTTGCCACGTTTCTCACCCCGTATTAACAAGGATGAGTTACTGGAAATCTCTGGGACATCAAAACACTTAAGTTTTGCACATGGTGAACTCATGCATAACCTAGCAGGTCTGTGAAGTCTCGCAACCAGAGAAAAGGGAAGCTATAGAGATGATTGAGCCTGAGGTTTTATGTACCAGTCCAGTTTTCTCTGCTGTTTAGTCACAGCGGGGATTTGGCTCTTTAACGTTTGATTTTGTTTCTTTGCCTGCCAGTAACCAACTGCAGAATTTCACTTTTAGTAAACAGAGAATCTGCAGCATTTCAATTAGCCAGGATGGGCTGCTCTTCTTTATTGCAGTGATTTGGGCTGATTAGTTGGGTGTAATTTTCCATAAACATCCTGCCTGGTGCAGCTTTAATAGCACTCTGCAGCAGCGGCTTTACAGCACGCAAACACAGATCCAGACTTGTTTCCCATACTGTCTGTTGTTTGCTGCTCTCTAAAAACCCTCCGCTCCTATGTGCCATGTTTCTGATTTCAGGTGAGACTGTTTCTCTGGTGGACGTGGATATTTCGCGGCGGGGGACGATCACGCCACACCCTCCCACTCCTCCCCCTCCTCCACGTCGAAGTCTCAGCCTCTTAGGTACCTTTCTCTCCCCGTTTGCCTTTACATTTCTTCTGGTCCCCTTCATGCAAGTCCGCATGCAAACGCAGCCCCTGCAGTGGAAGCCTCTCTCAGCGTCCGGGCGCTGAGCGCTTTACTCTTTGCAGCCTAAATGGAAGAGGAACCGTGGAGATTTCTCTTAATATCTCTGTCACATTCAGATGCTCGTTCTGTATTCTGTTGTACGTTTCCGGGAAACTCAGTTGGAGACAAGAGGTTGTAATCTTCTGTAATCTGATTGGAGGAGCTTTGAAAAGTCAGCAGCGAATTACAGATTTAATTTGAAATCTGGATGCAATGACACAGTTGATGCTACGATAACAAACACACGCTCACAGGCAGGATACGTACTGTAACAGGGAAAACATTTTAGCCTCTTGTTTTTATTAATTTGTAAGGACTTGATTGCCTGTTTGTACTTCCAAACAATAATGCAACAATTTGTAGTCACTGATAAATAAGTAAGAATATAATCCTGGGAGGATTTATTATTCACATTCCTATAAGTAAGAGCCTCTCCTCTTGTTTGATGGCCATTTCATGACCTTTTAAATGCAGCTTTGTGCTGCGAGCCAGTGTTATTTAATGACCCACATATGTCTTACATTTAATCATCTTCTGGTTCCCTTAAAACAAAAGCATTTGCATCTGCTATTCTGCATTTTGGTTTTTTTATATTGACGTTTTCCTGGGCTCTTGAAGACAGTTGAAATCCCAAATATCATTTAATTTATGAAAAGCGTGAGCGTGGTTTTGGCCCGGGAGGAGGAGGCAGAGCATCTGGGGCTCTTGTGAGCGCAGTAGGTGTACGTGTGACTGAGTCAAAATAAATTACATGCGTCTGTGTTTGTGGACGTGAAGGAACAGCATATCAGCCTCTCAACACACGCTGCTTGTTTATGGGAGGCATTTATTCTTGCTTCCGGTCTTTTCACACGATGATGATAAATAGTTTGATTTTGGAGGCTGAATGCCAGTGTTGATGGCAGCGTTTCACTTTGATGTGATAATTCACGACCCAAACAGAGTCTGGTTAGTAAACGCTACGAGTGAAGTGGGTTCAGGTGACGGAGAATCTTTGCCCGATGTAGGGCTGGGCGATATGGAACAAAAGTCATATCTGGATATTTTCTGGATACTCGATATATATCGATATTTTTTCTGTGCCATAATTGGGGTTTCCCCCAAAGCATTATAGCATAGCATCTCTGTTTGCATCTCTGTTAGCATCTCTGTTAGCATCTCTGTTAGCTTCTCTGTTAGCTTAATTTTTTTCTGAGGCAAACCCTTAAAAAAACAGTCAGCTTTAATACAAAGCCTCGTGCCAAATGTCACACAGGTTCCTTTATTAACAGAGGTCTGCACAATATCAAAATGTATAAAACAAATAAAATAAAAATAAACTGCCTGCATATATAGAATAAAAATGCTTCTTGAATAAAATAAAACAAATATCCCTTTCCTGCATAACAATTAAATTAAAATACACTGTGCAATTAATACAATGTAGACAGTAACAGGCAGACTTTTCCACTGAGGTTGACAGTTGTGTAAATAACAAAACATTTGTGCAAATCTCAAATAAAACATTCAAGTCAATTTGTCACAAAATAAGCTATATCAAAATCATAAAAAAAATATATATATTTTTTTTTCTTTTTAAATCGATATAAACGATATTGTCTCGTACCATATTGCGTTTGAAAATATATCGATATATATTAAAATCTCGCCTAATCGCCCAGCCCTAGCCCGATGATGACTTTCCTTCCGTTATCTCTCCTAACTGTTACCTTTTTGCCCTGTCTCTGCACCTTTTCTTAACCCCTCCCCTGCCCTCTTCTTTCCCCCCTTCCCTCCCGCTGTCTTTGCCTCCTCCTCCTTGTCATCTTACTTCCTCTGGCTTATTTCCCTCTTCCTCCCATCTCCTCTCCTTCCCCGCTGTCTTTCCTCCAGATGACATAGCCGGGCCTCAGCCCGGGTCTTTCCTAGTGAGCGTGATGGGGGCGTCCCTGCAGTCCCTCCCCCTGCCTCTCCCACCTCCTCCTCCTCCCTCCCACACCACTATCCAGCACAGTCTCAGCCTCAATGGTAAGACGTGTGTGGGACGGCTGATGGGGAAGCATCACACATTGTGACCTCATTTCACCACACTTTGATGTGAATACACGTAGTTCACAGGTGGATTATTGCTAAACATGCTTCATTTTTTTACCTTTACAATCTCTGATTCAGACGCTTTTCTCCGGGCCCTTCCTCACTCGAACCCGTCGGCGGCGGACGCCCTGCCCCCGAGCAGACAGGCCCCGGCCCCGGTGCTGTGTGCCCTCCGCCGGTCTGAGGCCAGCAACTTCACCGCCAGTCTGAGGGAGCTGGAGAAGGTGAGACTGTTGGTTCATGTACATGAAAAACTACAGCGTTTCTTCTTTAGTAAATTAATTCAAGTGACTCCCTTATATTTTGATTTGATTATTTTATTACGGCATGCAATAGTTAATAAGGCTTTATCTTGGATTCATTTCTTTGTTCGGTGGCTGACGTTTCTGTCTGTTGTGTCCTGAATACCTGTGCTCACGCTTTATTCTTGCTTGTTAATTAGAGGAAGAAGGTCACATTTTTAGTGCTGTGTTTTCAAGCGCTAATAGTCTGCCTTTAAGGAAACATATCTGCTAAATTGTAAAAATAAATGCAATTCCAATAGGAATTAAAGCTGCAAGCAGCGATGAACGGGCCCTCGCGTGTGCAATTTTCACCCATAAAGATCAAGGACTCAAAACTAAGTCCGACGACACCACCCATGACTCTTTATGTCAAACCCTTAAAAAAATATGGCAGAAAATAGGAACTATTAAATATCGACCAATCAGAAGAAGGGGCGGGGATAATTTGCACCAATTAAGGTGAAGGAGTCAAAACCGAGTCCGATGACTCCACCCACGACTCTTTATGTCAAACCATTCAAAAGTTATGGCAGAAAGTAGGAACTATCAAATATGGACCAATCAGATGAAGGGGGGCGCGCTTTTTGGCGTCTAGCGTCACCACGGTAACGCTTTTGAAAGAGAAAAGTAATGCACATTGTCACAGGATGGAGACGCACATTTTGATGTATAACACACTTGGGGGCACATAAATTGCGCCAAAATGACACGATTAATTCAAAATGGCCGACTTCCTGTTCGGTTTCGGCCATGGCGCCAAGAGACTTTTCTTTAAGTTGCGACATGATACAGGTGTGTACCGATTTTCGTGCATGTACGTCAAACCGTATTGTGGGGCTTGAGGCACAAAGTTTTCTAGGGGGCGCTGTTGAGCCATTTTGGCACGGCCATTAATGCAAACCATTAAATATCAAATTTTTTCACCAGGCCTGGCTTGGTGCAAAATTTGGTGACTTTTGGGGCACGTTTAGGTGGAAAAAAGGCCCTCATTTCGTCGTAAGAAAATTAAAAACAACGAGAACGAGAGCAATTCCTACAGATACATGAGGGCCTTTGCACTGTAAGTGCTCGGGCCCTAATTAGTTATGAATGAAAACCAAGCAATGACAGGGGTGTAGCTTTAAACAGTAACAAGTCCTGGAAGCAGTAGATGCAAAGAAAGATGGAGAACTCCTGCTTGGTTGGGCAGCTGTGGGATTTCCAAAACCGATCAACCTTTTTCCACAACACATTCACACCACTAATGCCCACTGTGTTCCTGATCACTGTATTGATGGTCTCTGGCTACAGTGCGGCTGGTACTGGGGTCCTATGAACTGGGAAGACGCAGAGATGAAGCTGAAGGGGAAACCGGACGGATCCTTCCTGGTCCGAGACAGTTCAGACCCTCGATACATCCTGAGCCTGAGTTTCAGATCGCAGGGAGTCACGCATCACACTCGCATGGAGCACTATAGAGGTGAGGCGCACTCACACACACATGCACATCTTTAGTTGCATTGATTTTTGAACAAGGACAGCAGACATGGAATGTGTTTCTCAAGTATCTCCAAAAAGGTCATGACTTCATGAAACACAATAACAATAGCTTTTCTGGTATATTATTGCTCTGTCCAGGGGCGTCACTAGGTTTTAAGGACAGGGGGGGCTTAGCCCCCAAGATATGAGCGAACGTACCACACGAGCACAAGCTTTTCCTTGCAACAACACTGTCCTTATGTGTTTGTGCCATCTCATGCATGCCAAAGATGACTAAGGTTTTCTTCCAGTTCTTGCAACCACTACTTACCAAACTATAATGTTTGATGTTTTTGCCAAACACTCTGCATGGTTGACAGAATATTCTAACCAGTTGTGTTACAGGTCCATATTCAGTACTCGAGTTGTAAAAAAGAATCAGGGGGGATGGTGGATTTGATCATATGGGGACAGATAATTTGTGCTGATTACAAATAATATAATATATTACAAATAATAGCAGTGACCAAAACACCTGCAGAAATACTGCAGGAATGACATAGCAGCAGTTAAATGCAGCCTTCTGTAAGCTTTAAATATCAACTGGGCTTACATCAAATACATCAAAACACAACAATAAAATACACTTTTCTGAACTTATCAATATGACTCTGTCCTTCACAGGATAAGTAAAATGGATCACTGCAAAAACTCAAAATCTTAACAAGAATATTTGTCTTATTTCTAGTTAAAATGTCTCATTTTAGTAAAAAAAAATCTCATTACACTTAAAGGTATTGTGACATACCGGTAATTTTTAACATGCTTTTAACACTATTAAAAGTCTTGGCCAATATCCCTCAAATGTGTCTAAAAGGTTGTAACAAGAAAAACTTCACTCCAGTACTCCATGCCTGGCTTTTTTTATGACGGTGTTTTTTGCGCAGTGAAAAACGCGTCCTTTTCCCCCTTTCCTGTCAATCATTGCCCCGCTCCTCCTCCCAACCCCCCCCCATCCTCCACTCCTCCTCTCCCCCAAACTCCCGCACACAGCAGACAGTGGATCAATGGTATGTGATTTTGTCTTGCACACCGTCCACGGGCTGAGCCTCAATCAGAAGGACTCAGGCCCCCGACCGACACCGGGCAAGCGGTCTTCCATACGCCACATTTCCCACGCCCGCCGCTCGGACGGGGATTCGGCGCTGAGCTCTTCCCTCTTCGCTCGCCGCTACTGAGGGAATTCTTGTTAGTTTCTTTTCCTCCGCTTAGTAATATTCAGCGGGTTGTCTCGTCTGATCTGAGGTCGTAGGCGAAAAAAAAAGCAGAGCGCGGGTGGAGAGGAGAGAGGCGGTGGCCGTCTCTCTCCCTCCAGCCCGCGGCTCAGTGCTGATGGGCAGGGAGCTGGGTGGAGGGGGCGGTGATTTACTGGGTCTATACGTAACGGTCCGCCACCCAACCAGATGCGCCGTTTTTGCATAATTATGCGGAAATTCCCAGAAAGCACACAATACACTGAATGTTAAAAGTTCGTTTTTTTTGGGTGTAATTGATGTCAAGACACCCAACTAAACACAAAAAATCAAGAAAAATGTGTTTTTCATGTCACAATCCCTTTAAAACAAGACTCATCCCTAAAAAAAAACAATTTTCAGCTGTTTCAAGTAGATTTTCACTTGAAATAATTAGAAAAATCTGCCAGTGGAACAACATTTTTTTTTCTTGTAATGAGAAGATAAATCTTGTCCCACTGCAAGATTTTCCTACTTATTTCAAGTGAAAATGTACCTGAAACAGGTGAAAATTGTCAAATAAGTTATTTTTCTGCTGTTATTTTTCTGGCGTTGACTCTAAATGTTGAAATAGCAGTAAAACCACATTCATTGATGAAATGACATAAGGGATGGAAAGGGGGGATGGCAGTTTGACAGGGGGGATGATTTGGACCGTTTTTATTCCAGGGGGGGGTGCCTTCCCCCCCTCATCCCCCCCTCATCCCCCCTCAACTCCAGTACTGTTCATAGGGATGGAGGAGTGATTATTATTAGTGTATTATTATTATTTCCACTGATGATAACCACACCTTGAATGAGATTAGTTCGATTTTTCAGAGCTAAAACTTGACAGAAATCAACATTATGCTAACAGTTTAACTTAGTGTGCTAGCCAGGTTTTTATTTATCAAAATGGGGAGCACCTGGTTCATTAGTTACATGGGACTCTCTGCTGTTAGCTGGAGCTAACTAATTGTTACTACCAGCAGTGATGAAGACTTACTTTCTTGACAAACCTAAGTATATCCATGTTGTCTGGCTGTGTGCAGCAGTAGCTAGTGTGTCCGTATCTAGATGCAGCGGAGTGTAAAGTGGCGTTGAAAACGTGGACTGGATTTTCAGTAATGAGGGCGTTCTCTATGAAAAACTGGAACGGATTGGGTAACGAAGCACTGACGCTACCTTAGATTTATGATCATATTTAAGTGAATAGTGACAGGTTTATATTATTATTTATTTGAAATAATATTCGTGCGTCTTTATATTGAATTGGTCTGCATTTTTTGTAAAAAAAAAAAATAGAATAAAAAAAAACAAAAAAAACACCAAATTATTTAGGGGGCCTTAAGAATATTTTAGGGGGGCTTCAGCCCCCCTAAAATAGGCCTAACGACGCCACTGGCTCTGTCATCACACTTAAATAGCAACAGTATGCTGTCCGTACAGGACAGTTTAGCCTTTGCAGGGGTCAAGCATTATTATGAGTTTGGGCTGAATTGGATCACAAGTTAAGCACACTGAATTCACACCATCTATCATAAAGATGTTTAAAATTGACATGTAAACAGCATTCCTTCATAATCTAGCAAGATGCTTTTAAAATAAGCCGTGAGGCAAGTTAGTTCCAGTCACCATTTAAAATGTTGGATGTAAATATGTAAATGGGTCAATGACGTGACGCCTATATTTCTGAAAAACAGATTTTTTTTCAATTCAAAAAAGGTTTAAATGGATAAAAAAATACCATATATATGACCTTCCTGTCCCACATATGGACTCATTTGAATTAAAAAAAAAACAACTAGTTATTTGGGATTTTGTTGTTGTTTTAAGCGTCATAATGTCATGTGGTGCGACCGTCCAACCAGGACTCTTGTTTTGAAAACCTTTTTTTGAAATCACTCTAAATGTATTTAAATCAACTTCTGTCCTATTTGGCATGATTTCAGAAGTGCCTTGTAGTGTATAAGATTGCAACACATTTATATTTATATTTCCATCATAATATACAAACAAAGTTGTCCATTTTATGAAATATCATGTCGCGCGACCATTAAAAAAACAACCATTTTTGTATAATACTGAAAACTTGTAAAAAAAGATGTCAAGATGTTAAGGAAATTAAGTTATTTTAATATGAATCATGGTTGCACATATGACCTTTTTTAAGGCTAGTGCCAATTCATCTTGACAAAAACTCTCTAATTTAAAATCTTCATATGAATTTATGTGTACACAACATTCTTAATGTTTGAACTACTGCAATAGATATTCTTTTTTTTATTATTTTAAAATTGACCTGTTGAAAATCCTTATTCGTCATTGACCCATATATATATATAAAGTTCTTCCTAAAATGATGATGTGCATATGTCCATCGAGCGCGCCATCATGCACTCCAAGAACGGTAAATTCCTTTATTTCCTTTGCTCCAGAGTTCCAGGTAAACATGTACACATGGGTCGTCCAATGATCGGAAGGTCGGCGGTTCGAATCCCGCTCTGTCCCAGTTTGCTGTCGTAGTGTCCTTGGGCAAGACACCTTACCCATCTTGCCCCGTGTGAATGTGTGAATGTGTTTGAATGTGTATGAATGTTGGTGGTGGTCGGAGGGGCCGTTAGGCGCGATATGGCAGCCACGCTTCCGTCAGTCTGCCCCAGGGCAGCTGTGGCTACAAACGTAGCTACCACCACTGGTGAGAATGTGTATGAATGAATAATGATCTCTGTAAAGCGCTCTGGGTGCCTAGAAGAGCGCTATATAAATCCAAGTCATTATTATTACAGACTGGATGTGATGTACATATGTCATATACTCCTGTGACTGTAAACAGGGCGAAGCGGGTACAGAAAAACAGACGGGTGACAGTTTTACATGCTGCTAAACTCAGGATTGCTGGGATTTTGGAGTCCAGAATTTGTAGCAATTGTACAGCTTTTGAGTTTTTGTGAGACTGCAGTGTTTCGTGCCAAATATCCACCAGAACTGATGTAAAATATCCCATTGGTCTTCACAGAGATAGAAAGCACAGTTTGAAAAGCACACTGAAACACCGTCTTAACGTAGCGCCATATGCTGGTCAGGGAACACTTCCAGCTGTAGTACTGACACACCACATGTTCAGTGTGAGAGCATTACCACAACCAGTCCTGTACAATAATCCTGCAAACTGACTGCGCACGAGACAGAAATGAGCATGCACATACAGCCGTGCTTCACTGCTCTTTACCTACAGGTCACTTTGTCTACACCGCAATCACAGAGATTTACAGACACGAGGGGCTGTCCATTTTTAGAGACCCTCAGGAGATGCACCGAGGCCCAGAGAACCACCGTTCCTTTATTGAAGAGCTACAACAATATATTTGTGAATATTGTTGCAATGTCGAAGACCTGACGGTAGATCAAATTTACCGTCCACGAGGGAAATCTTTCAGCGATATTGCCTCACAGAACAAACACGACAGAAAGTGCCAAACATCAAAATGTGTACAGTTTCATGTAGTCAACAAATCAATATAAAAAAGCAGATGTAAATAAAAAGAGTCATAAGGGAGAGAAATTGATGAGAAACCAATAAAAGAGGAAGAACTTTAATGAAATAATGGAAGCAGCTCCAATATTACCTGTGGTGCTGACTGTAGAGTTTAACTAACAGATGTAGAGGGACGGCTGACGAGGCTCACAGGGACACGCGTCTACGGGGGGTTTAATACGTCTTGCAAGCAGACACCTAAAAGAGATCAGCGCGGCAGTTTCACATTATCTTGGACATCAGTCTGAGTCAGATTGTGGCCTCAGGACCGATGAGTCATCTGCCCGACCAAAAGCGCTTTCAGGCTGAAGCGAATTCCACTGAGAGATGCAAATGAAGCCAAATTAGTTTCAGTCAGTGGCAAATTGAGATGAAGTCATGCTCAGAGGTGTCTGATATGTTCCAGCTGGTGTGACAAAAATGTGCTCATCGCCAGGAAGCTGTGATGTGTCATAATTAGGTGACCGTCAAAACTACTTTTCAAACATATGCACAATAAGGAGAAGCGGAAATTGGCTTCATTATTTTTTTTTCCACAGGAAGAGGATGATTGGGGTTTGATTCTGAAGGATGCTTCATCAGGACTTGCTTTATGCTAGGCTGTTTAGCCGTGGCAATGGGAGAAATGAAGGTTCATTCAGCTTTGTTTATTCCAAAAGTCTGGGTGATATCAAGATCACTGCATGAGAATCAATCACTCCAAACCACCTCAGCACACGCTGTCAATAGCCGTCAAATGTGTACAAACATTATTAGCAATATTAGAGAAACTTGAACTCCTCATCTCGTGGAGGTTTGAGTTGCTGCACCTGCAAACATTTAAGTAATCACAATTAAACTGATGAATAATTTCCACCAACATGATGGTATCATCATAGGTGCATCCCACTCAGAGCTGGTAGTAACGAGTTACATTTACTCCGTTACATTTACTACAGTCCGTTCTGGGACATTTCGCACTTTTAGGAGTAGTTGAAGAAGAAACTGTTACTCTTTCTCCGCTACATTAGGCTACGTTGAGCTGTTACTTTTCTTTTATCCCTTTTATCCACGTACGCGTCAATCTCATGACATCACTGGGTGATTCTTTGGGGAAAATGTTTGAGTCTGTGTATATGTGACAAAACATGCAAAAACAAACACACACACACACACAGAGTTTCTATGAGTTCATGGGCCTTTTTCTAGTTCTGCCTGGTTAAAAAAGAAAAGTACAAAAGGCTTGAAATTTTGTGCTACTTGTGCTTAATTAATTTTTTTATTCTGTTATTATTTTATTTATTTTATTATGTATTAAAGTACTTTAATTTACTTTAGGATAATTTTAATTTAAGCTATTTTTTATTTTTTATTAATTTTAATTTAATTATTATTAATTTTTAATTTTAATTTTAATTTTAATTAATTAGATGATTATTTTGTAATTTTGTCTGTTTTTTATGGTTGTGTTAAAAATATAAATCAGACGTTACTCAACAGTTACTCAGTACTTGAGTAGTTTTTCACCAAGTACTTTTTTACTTTTACTGAAGTAATTATTTGGATGACTACTTTTTACTTCTACTTGAGTCCTATTATTCTGAAGTAACAGTACTTTTACTTGAGTACAATTTTTGGCTCCTTTACCCACCTCTGATCACACTGTTACATCTAGGTCCTTTTCCATAGGCCAATCAGAATCAAGGTCTAAATCTGGGTCAGATTGTTGTAGGAGAGTTGACTCTTAAGGCTGATTTATGGTTCCGCGTTACACCAACGCAGAGCCTACGGCGTAGGGTACGCGACGAGCGGCCGTACCTTGCACGTCGCCGCGTACCATACGCCGTACCCTACGGCGTAGGGTACGCCACGAGCGGCCGTACCTTGCACGTCGCCGCGTACCATACGCCGTACCCTACGGCGTAGGCTCTGCGTCGATTTAACGCAGAACCATAATTCAGGCTTTATATGAAACATTAACTTTTAAATACATCCCTATCAGAGAAATGGAATCCCCCCTCTTCATTAAGAAATCTAATTTTGCTTCTTTTTTTTTCAACATTCTTATATAATTTTCCCTAAAAAATGTAATAAAATTAATGGCATGAGCACAAAAAACTCACTAGTAAGTGCTCTGGCTTTATCTGAGCCTGAGATCACTGAGGTGTGGACACGGAGGATATAAGCTCCCGACCGACTATTTCAATTCCCAACATACACGTCAATCACACTGAGATCCGTGCTGCATGCGAGCCACAAGTTTTGTCTCTCTGAAAGAAAAGTTTTAATGCTGTTTGCTCTTCGACAAGATGCGTCCCCACTTAGAAAAATGATGATCACCCAACCTACTGCATTGATGGAATGAGAAAAGTGAAAAATTAAAATGTACATTTGTACATTTGGTGTAGAGTTGATGACTGTGGTCTCATTGGTCCTTTAACTAACATGCAAATGAGGTGATTGATCATGAAAAATGCTGCTTTTCTTAATGCAGTCGTCTATACATGTTTATATGACTTATACTGTCTTTTCTTTGTTTTTTTGTTTTCTTGCTTTTCTGTCACTAAATCCAATTTCCTTTACCCATTTCCAACACTATGGTCAGAGGCGTGGACTCCATATCTGCTGATTGCTTTTTTTATTCTCTTTTGTTGTGTATTCTCTTTTTTCGGGGGAT